>NW_024741427.1:0-18537 GCF_018991925.1 Homarus americanus
AATCCAGTGTAAGACGACTGGGCGGTTTTGTCTTTGGAATTCCTGTAGCTGTGCGAGGATCGAGGTTATAATGTGGATGTTGTCTCTTGGTTGACTGTGTTGCAGCGCCTTCATGGCCGATTTCGAGTCCGTGTGAATTATGATGGACTTGTTGTGTTGTGTTGCAGCGTGTTGTAGGGCCTTTGAGATTGCTACCAGCTCTGTTTGTAGAGTGGAGCAGTCATTAGAAAGTCTCCATCGGAGGGTCTGACCTTGGGTGTAGAAGGCAGCTCCGGATGTATGATGTTATGGATCCACCGAGCCGTCTGTGAAGCATGATGCTGCATCAGCCGGTGTCTCGGTGGCTATGGCTTCCAGAGTTATTTTTTTGAGGTCCTCCTTCTGGAGGTTGGCTTTACTATCGCCTAGGTCGGTAATTTTGAATGTGGCTGGTGGAGGGCTCCATGGTGGAGGAACAGCGTAACCATTGTCTCGTGTGTCTTGGTTGTTCTTGACGAGTGTTTCTGCTTGCAGGTGTCGGATGACCTCGCTTGCCTCGTGCGACCAGGTGGCCCCTCGCACTCTGTGGTCGAGGTGGAGGGAGGCACTGATTCGAATTTTGGCAACTGTGTGCTTGTCTGCTCTACAGATTTTGGCGAGGAGACCGGCTGTCACCTGCTTGACTCGTACTGCCAGGGGTGGTAGTTCGGTTTCCATTTGCAAATTGCAGATTCTGGTCCACATGGGTGCTCCGAGCATGGTCCTGAGAGCATTATTTTGGATGACTTCTAGCTTAGCTATTTGGTCTTCTCTCAGTCCAATGAGTGCTGGAGCACTGTAATCTACCAGCGATCTGATGGCGGCCGTG
Source organism: Homarus americanus (assembly GCF_018991925.1). Lineage (NCBI taxonomy): Eukaryota > Metazoa > Arthropoda > Malacostraca > Decapoda > Nephropidae > Homarus > Homarus americanus. The sequence goes on from NW_024741427.1 coordinate 848, forward strand.
TAGTAGGCTTTGAGCACATGAAGGTTTGCTCCTGCGGTTGTGCTGGTGAGCGACCTTATTATATTGTGTCTGCTCTTCGTCCTGTGCCTGAGATACTCGAGTTGCGGCTTGAAAGTGAGTTTCTGGTCAAACCAGATTCCAAGACACTGGTAAGTGCTACCCAGACTACGCGGTTTTGTGGCGGAGAGCATCTGGTTCCAGTGTGTGTCTGTGCAGATGGCTACTGCTTTTGACTTGGCTGCTAATGTATCTTGAGTCCAGTCTATTGCACTCTCTATGTTGGAGGCGTTGTAAAGTTAAGAATTTGTTTGATCCTCTTACTATAAGCTGTAAGTCGTCTGCATAGCATAGGAGCTTGGCTGTTTGTCTGAAAGGAAGTTTGACTAGATTTTCCATCAGGACATTGAACAGCATTGGACTGAGGATGCCTCCTTGTGGGGTTCCGTTTTCATGGACCCTGTAGCTTGAGGTTGCTCCCTGAAAGCGTATTCGTGCTTCTCTCTGTGTGAAGTAGTTCTGGATCCACCCCAGTAACCTTCCTTTGATGCCTTTTTCAGCTAGCGTCGTTATAATGGCCAGTGGATTTGCTAGTTCGAAGGCCTTCTCCAGGTCGAGGAAGACCACCAGAGCTGGTTTGTAGTCCACTGTGCTGAGTATCTCGGCGATGTTGTTGCCTGTGCCGGTGTTCTCGGTGTAAGCAAAAATGTGAGGGTGTGGGCTGCCTACTTTCTACTTGAGTCGGTTGAGAGCCATTCTTTCTCCTGTCTTCGCTATGCAGCTGAGAAGGGAGATGGGTCTCGGCTCTTTGTCTTGTCTCTTCATTTTGAATGGCTGGTGGAGATTCCTGGCCTTCTTTTCCATTCTGGGGAGTTTTGCTGTCCACGAAGTATTGGATATTTGTAGCAGAGCCTGTGTCCGGCTAAAATTGCATGAAGACGGAGAAGCGAACTTCTGTCCGTCCCAAAGGTGTCCTGCTTCGCTTTAGCGACGGAATTTTGCTATTGAAAGGTCTGTCAAGCATCTTTCATCGTTGCAGGCCTTCGATCATTCAGAGTCTGACTCTGTCGTGACGCTGTTGTTTCTCCCCAGCTTCTGTCTCGGAGGTTTTCACATAGTCGGTTGAGAAGAGTTTTTGCAAGTCTCTCGGCCTCTCTTCTGGGTTGGGATGGGTTGGTGGTGGTGGTGTTGCCTTCCCAGATGCCCTTCGGATCTGGGCCCACATCTTGCCAAGGGAGGTGTGCTCGTTCAGTTCGGAGCACCACTTGAGCCAGCATACGTTTTTTATTTCTTCCTTCTCTTTCCTGGTATCCTTAACTATGACTTGCAGGAGATCTATGTTTGTTTCCGTGGGATGTCTCCTGTAGTTTCTTCGGGCCATGTTCACTCTGTGGTTGAATTCTTTCACCCTGGGACAGTAGTACCCGTAATCATTGTACTGTCTTGATGTGGGTTTTGTTTTTGGGATAGCCTCTTCTGCCGCTTGGTGAAACGCCTCGACCAATTGGTGGTGGAGGGTTGTCTCATCCGCGGGAGCTGCGCCGGCCGGCTGTGATTTTTCGCGCCACTTAGCCAGGTGTTTCTTGAAGAGTCCCCAGTCTGCCTTTTGGGTATTGTATCTCCATCTCGGGGGGGGTGGAGTGGGGAGTTTGTTCACCTTCAGCGTTGTTAGGGTGGCGAAGTGGTCGCTGGTCAGCGTGGGGTGTATCTGCCAGGAGGCCGAAGGCTGTAGTGCACTGGAGACGAAGGTTAGATCTAGCCTTCCTCCCCTAGTGTGGGTGGGCTCTCCGGTGTTCAGGAGGCAGATCTCGGGTGTATCTTGAAAGGTGGTGTATAGGTGTAGGCTGTCTTCATTTGTGGGGCTTGCCGAGCTTAGGAAGGGATGATGTGCGTTGAAATCCCCTCCTATGAGTGTGGCGTGGTCAGCGGCCGAAGCAAATAATTGAGTCACCTCCAGTGAGCCCCTTGGGTTCTTGTAGATGTTGTGAACAGTTAATTACCGTTCTTGGAGGGTTACTTTGACGGTCTGTGTCTCGATGTTTTCCCCACATGGAAATTGCTGCGTGACCTCGGAGGAGGGTATGCTTGACTTGACCAGGATCATACATCCTCTTGTTGACGCCTGCATGAAATGCCTCCTGTATGTCTTGTAACCACTGAATTTGAAACAGTGGTGTTCTTGTAGAAGTGTTTCTTGTAGCAGTATGATGTCAAGCTTGTCCTTGGCTGCTGCTTCTTGCAGGAGGTGTTTTTTGTTTTTGATGCCCTGAGCATTCCATGTTAGGATGTTCAGGGTGCTGATGTTTTCCACCACTGTTTCATCGCGGACTTCTGGTGGTCCTCGATGGAAATGTCCAAGTCCGATTCCATCTGGATCAGGTTCATATCTTCGTGTTCTGTGGTTTTTGCCTTCTGGGCCGTGGTTAGGTTCAGGGGAGTTGAAACGACCAATTTCTTTCTGGGAGCTGTCGGTATCTTGGGTTCTCTGGTGGCCTTCTTCGGTGTAGAGTGTACCTCGGCTGTCACTTGTGTGAGGACCGGCATGGCTTCCTCCACTGAGGTGGCTGGAGGTGTGGCGACTTGCCCGAGGACGCTCCCCATGAGTATTTGGAGCTGTGTGGGTTGGATCTTGTGGCCCAGTAGTCCGGCTAGGCCCTCCGCGAAGGTTGTCAGTACCTTGGCTAGGTCTGATACGTGTATTATTCCTTCTGGTGCTTTGGTGTGTGCTTCTTTTGTCTTTTTCGTGGTTGTCGTTGTCTGCTGCTTGGGTGGCTGAGGTGTGGCTGTAGTGAGGCCAGGAAACTGGGCTGCACTTTGGGTGTTGACCGGCTGAGGAGGTTGGCTTTGTTGTCTTGGCATTTGGGTTCCCGACACGAAGGTACTTGGTGGGGCTGGTGTGCAGGCGGTGGGGGCCAGTCTTGCAGCTGGTCGGTTTGCCTGGACCCTCTTTGTCTTCTCGGAGCATCCAGGGTTCCAGGCGTGGTGTTTGCCCCCGCAGTCGGCACACTTGGGGGCGATTTCCTTGTACGTGCACCTTGTCTGATGGTGCCAGTATTTCTGGCATCTGAAGCACCGCAGGGGCTCTGGGACGAAGGGCCTCACTTCGTAGATCCCCCAGGTTTTGAGGTCTATGGTGCTGGGGGGTGAACCGTAGTGCGTTATGAGCACTTGTTTTGTGGTGGCTGTCTTGTCGGACAGGGGAGAGCATCTCTCGGCTTTTAAGATCTTCGGGTGGTTCTCCAGAGGTTCGAGAGGTAGTTCCTTTGGGTACCGGAGGACTACCGACTTCATCAGTTTCTGGGCGGGGTCTAGCTTGGTTGATGCAACGGTGGTGGTGTTTTGCAGGTAAGTGTCGAGGGTGGTGGCGGAGTCCTTGTCTTTGGGGTGAATAATCATCTCCCCTTTAGGTTGGGCCGCACTGAGAACTTGGCCAGTGGATTTTGCTTTTCTATCTCTGTGATGGCGGCATATGTCGTTTTTGCGTCCGTTTTCGTGATCCGGAATTTTGGCAGTGTCGTTGGAGGTGAGCTGGTGGTGGTGATGGGTGCCTTTGGGGCTGCTTGACGGCATTCGTTTCCCGAAAAAGCACGTCGGCGTTTCTTGTTTTCTACCTTCGTCCAGTTGTCCTCAGTAGCGGTAGCAGTGGTGGTGGTGGTGGAGGTGGTGGTGGTGTTGGAGTTGTTGGAGGTGGTGGCAGTGTTCCTAGTTTTCAGGGCTTCATTGAAGGCTCGTAACTGGTCTGCTTTCTCTGTGCGAAGCCTGTCGTGGTTCGGGTCGTCAGGTTGGCGGTTCAGGCGGGGATCGCGGTTGGGAGGGCGTACGCGCTCCATAACCGGGTTGTTGTTGTTGTTGTTGTTGTTGTTGGGGGTCACCAAGGTAGAACGCCTAAAGCTCCATGGTGACATCAAGATCACCTTCGCCGAGATGGGCATGCCCGCTCAACTCGCGGAGATCCCAGACATCAACGGCATTCCTTTTAAAATGTTTGCCTTCATGTGGGACAACTTGAAGCTGGGTGTAATCTCCCACGCCGAAATTGCCCACATGGACAAAGCAGAGCTGAGTGAGCTCCTCAAGGAGCAGCAGCTCCAAGTTGTGAAAAAGCTGTCCGACACCACTGCCCTCATCGGACACCACTCCACCCTACCCAAGGAAGCTCAACTGGCGTGGGTAACTGTGCCAGTCAAGCCCTACTGCAGACCGAAACGGTGTTACAAATGCCAGCACTATGGACACTACAGTATGAGTTGGGGATTTAGAATATAGTTATACGTCTACCCAGATCCCAACAGGTAACAACAATAAAAAAAACAAAGACAATCGGACTATAAAAGGGTAGACAAAGGATGCGAGTTTTCGTTGTATATAATAGAGTACCATAAATCCCTTAACAAAATATTCAGCTTATAAATTACCCTTAACCAAACTTAACCTAAACATTAACAGTATATACATATTAATAAACATAAAACAATCTCGAAGCAAGTGGACGTGGGGGAGTTAATACAGGATAATAGTACTTAAGTGAGGAGCTGAGATGGCTGACGAGTAAGGCTGAGTATTGTAGAAGACGGTAGGTAGTCACTGCACGTAGGTTTAGAGGATAGATGATCCTGTGGTCACTTCCCAGAGCCAAGTGCTCTCTCCTCGAATTGGAGCCGACAAAGAAGACTGAGGAGGTGACGCAACAACCAGGATAGGGAGAAGGGAAACCTTGGAGTGGTAACCAAGACGAGTCATACTCGTGTCTCGTCCCTAGATGGCGTTGCTCGTGGTGCTGGGTAGGTAGATCAGGACCATAGATGGCGTGGTTCGTAGTGCGGGGTGGAGGGGTTCTGCACAACACACTGTAAACAAGTGTGAGGCGCAGGAAGACACCTGCTCCATGTGTGGCAGCCCTGGACACCGCTACACGGTCTGCCCCAACACAGAGAAAAAATGCGCTGCCTGTGGTGGCCCACACTCCTCCGCCGACCGGACCTGTCCCAGATGGAAGGAGGAATGCAGGGTAGCCAAGGCTCGTCTTGCGAAAAAACTGAGCTACAAAGAGGCCCTCCTTGCTGTACGCTCCCAAGAAAAGAAAAAACCAGCAGTAAAGAAAACCAAGAGAAGAAAACTCAACAGAAGCCGCCCACCACACAGAACCAAGAACACCACGTGGCCCGTGGTGCTGAAGCCCACGCGGCCCGTGGTGCTGAAGCCCACGTGGTCAACCTCACCCTCTCTGACTTCTTCCACACCTATGAGGACTTAATACACGAGGAAGACGAACAAGAAGACCCAAACACAAACGAATGGACACTCCAAGAGAGCAAGAAGAGAAGGAGAGTGAGAAGAAAATCGACATCAAGCTAAGAAGACCAAGACATCCCCTCCACACAAGAAACCAAAACACAATCAAGCCGACCAAGCACTGAACATCCATTGCCCAACCCAACACGCACCTGACGCTTGACCTGACGCTAGCCTGGCTTTGTCTTGTCGCCTCCCTGCCGCGTCCAGGCGAGTTGCTGTTGCTGCCTCCATCTTATAATCCCTCACGCAAGCGGTGTTTAGCCACTGCATCTGTTCTCTCCTCCTAAAATTCACTTCAATCCTCCCTTTATTCTTCTCCTGAACCTCCTTCCCCCCTGTCACTAGCATTTTTCGATTCGATTCGCGATTACTCACAGTGAGTCGCCAGTCGCAGTCGGGAGCAGTCGCAATCAGGAGCAGTAGAAGTCAGAGCGAAGTGGAAGCCGGAGAAGGAACAGTCACAGCTGATTGGCTAGACATTGGACCTATCCCACCTTCCCACGTACCCTGGAAAACCCAAGCTCCTAACCGCCATTTTCCTACTGACAATTCTGTTGATTCAATCAACACATTGAGCCTCTCCTACAGTATCGGACCTCCCTTAGGAACCCCGTATGCTGCTGAGGGGCTTGGTGTGAAGAGAGAGTCGGCAGTGAGTTTTCAGACCTTTTTCTTCTACTCTAATCCTTCTCTTCCGTGCCGTGAAAGGACCTATTCCCCTGTCAGCTGACGTACAGGGGAGTATTCGTCTGGAAACGCCCTCTGTCCCCACACCTCGCTAGTGCGTGTTTGTGTGAAGGGTGGAGGGACAGCACAGCCTGCCGATTCGCCTGGGGACCCCTGTGATAGTGCAGGGCCTCCCCTACGTGAGGGGCGCAGGAAATTAGGGACTGTTAGGGGAGATCTCCATAAATCTCCAATTCAAACAGTTAACATGCCTTCAATTAAAATCAAAGTGGACCGTACCATCCAACCGTGCATGGACCTCGCCTCACTTATTTTCCAGCTGACCTGTATATTTCAGATCCGTTCCTTCACCAATGACGACATTATCAAAATATTTGTACAAACTGATGAAGATGCCGACCTATTCCACTCCCCAGCAATGAACAACAGACTGAGGGACAATGGCCTAACGGTCCTCAGTTCACCCGAATACCGCGCAAAATGCACCCTCATATGTAGAAAAGTCATCCCTCAGATCCTTGACAACCCTAACCTATTGACAGAACTCAACTCACAAAACACCCCCCAAATGACATATGCAGCCCGGATGGGAACTCTCCCCATGTTAAAAATCACTACGGCTACTCAAACTGACGCCATCAAATTAAAATCATACGGAATTAAAATCGGCAGCAATATCATCCCCTCAAGAGACATTGAATTTCAACACTACATACAGGTACACCAATGTTTCAATTGCTACCAATTCGGGCACAACACCAACCGTTGCAGTAACACAATAACTTGCTCAAAGTGTGCCAATCAAGGCCACTCATACCGAAACTGCACTGCCACGGTAACAAAATGCTGCAACTGTAAAGGCCCTCACGCTGCTATCAGCAACAAGTGCAAAATTAGACTCGACAATAGCACAACACCACTCCCTCCCCGCCGATCACCTCCTACAGCACCACCTCCACCTCCCCACCACTCACTCCCTACTGCCTCGGCCCTCCCCACCCGCACTTGCTGGACCAACAACGTGACCGCCCCCCCACCCTCCTCCGACATGGATGCAAAAATCACCACCATCATACTTCTGGCACATACCCTAAGCAACGGAAACAGGTCTCTTTTTCTGAAACTGGCAATTGATGGTTTGAGGGAGAACGGCCTCCCTACCATACACATTCCTGATTCCTTCAGAACCGGTCCCGACCTCATCTTCCCCACTGCCCCCATCCCCGACCGGACCAGCATGCCACCCCCTCCCCCCAGAGAAGCCACTGCAATCTCCCTCCGCCCCTCCACTTCTGCCATGCCCACACCTGACTTATCTCACCAACCTACTGTTACCTCACCCCCCGGAGTAATCAGTCGAAAACCTCCCGACCCCTCCACCTTGACCTTGCCTACACCTGACTTTTCCCCCACGACTACGATGAACTCCAAATCAAGCACTTCGGCTACACAAGCAGACAATCACCCCACGAACTATTCGAGGGCGTTGCAATCCTCATCAGATCCTCCATGAAACACGAATTCATCACCAACTTTGCTTTCAAACACTTCATGGCCGCCAAGATCTACACTCAACACGGACAGATTATCATCTGCACAACATACTCAAGACCTAACTCGCGTATCCCCTTCACAGACCTAAACTCCATCTTTAACAACTCACACCTACCTGTAATACTAATGGCCGACCTCAATGCACACCACACCGCATTCCAACACAACCGCATCGACCCCCTTGGCCAACAACTACACGCTTTGGTCACTCACAAAAACCTTCACCACATTGGCCCTTTCTTCCCCACATTCTACGCTGCTCACGGCAAAGGCACTCCAGACATCGTCATCACCAACACCCCTGCCCTCCAATTCCAACACTACATCACTCCCGGCCCCCTATCAGGCTCAGACCACATTCCCATCACTCTTCACCTCTCCAACAATCCCATCCTCCTCCCAGCAACCTCACCTCAATACCAGTATCAACACGCAGATTGGGATGCCTTCAAGAAAACACTCTCTGAACAACAATACACTCTCAACCTCGAACACCAACCCACTAGGATGATTGAGGAAACCTGGACACACCTTTTCAACACTATCACCGCCATAGCAGATACCCACATTCCTAAACACCGGTTCAAGAAAAAATACTCCTTCACACCCTCCATAAGAACTCAACGCCTACTTCACTGCTACAGGACACGATTCGAACTAAACAAACTTAACCTAGCACCAGTTTCCACAGACATCTCCACACTAAGAACACACATCATCCATAGCCTCCGTCAAGATCATGAGGTTCACTGGGCAAAACTCGTAGAGGCTGCCCAGGAACACAGAACACATAACCCCCGAGAATTTTGGCAAAGGATCGCCAAGCTGAAAGGAACTGCAAAACCCCCCTTTGATCACCTGCTAGTAAATGGTAGGAAAATCAATGAGCCAGCCGACGTAGCACAAACACTAAAACAACACTGGGAACACATTTTCCACCCACACCCCCCCACACAACAAAGGTACATCTTAAACCACATAAACAACATCACCACACACATGCAAACACTTCACGACAGAACAACTCCTGACAACACAATAGATACCTCCACTCTCACACAGGACCACACCCTCACTGCTCCTTTCACCCCAACAGAAGTCGCACAAGCACTGGACAAAACCAAAAAGAAAACACCAGGTGACAGCAATATTGGTCAAGCAATCCTGAAGCACCTGCCCCGAGAAACAATCACAGCCATTACATACCTCTACAACACCCAACTGGCTACAGGATACTTCCCAAAGCTCTTTAAGACAGCCACAGCCGTCATGATACCTAAACCAAACAAAAACCCAACAGATCCTCAAAACTACAGACCGATCAGCATACTAGAAGTCTTAGGCAAAACTTTTGAAAGACTATATAACACCCGCCTCAGATACCACCTTGAAGATGAACAACTACTGTCCTACAAGCAGTTCGGCTTCAGAGCACACCACTCAACTCAAGACGCACTCAATATAATCACAAACTACCTCCACATGAACAAAGATGCATACAAGATAGCACTCATTACAAAAGACGTACAAAAAGCCTTCGACACAGTTTGGCACGATGGATTAAAGTACAAGATATGCACCAATTTTAACCTCCCTCAAAAATCACAACAATTACTATGTAACTTCCTAACAGACAGAAAAATGAGGATAAAAGTCACACCTGCCTACTCTGACCACTTCACACTGCATGCAGGAGTCCCACAAGGATCAGTCCTGTCCCCAACACTATACATTCTTTACACAAACGACTTACCCGACCCCTTACACATCGACTCTCTGACAATACAGTACGCCGACGATGTAACCCAACTAGTCAGACACAGAACTCTTGATCACCTAACAGACAAAGCACACAGGGAACTCGAACAAGTTACACAATGGGAACTCCGATGGCGAATACAAACCAACCCGAACAAAGCACAAATCACCTACTTCGGCACCAAAAGACGACAACCACGTCACATTTACCTAAACCCCTACATCGCCTACCCTTCACCTATAACTATCAAACGAACAAACACAATCCTATGAGTCACATTCAACGACACCCTCACCATGACACTACACACCAATATGAAGGCTCTGATCGCAAACAAAACACTCGGGAATATATACAGATTCAGAACCGCATCAATCAAAACCAAAACACACCTATTCAAAGCCCTCATACGCCCACTATTGACTTATGCACCTAACACACTCCAGCTAGCACCACCATCAAGCGCCAAGAAACTTCAAGTCATACAAAACAAAGCACTAAGATTCATCCATAACACACACTGGTCATCCTTCACCCGAAATAGTCATCTACATGAACTCAGCTCCGTCCCCCCACTTAACATCTACTGGAGACAACTAGGTGACAAACAAATAGAATCACTCCTCACTACTTACCCTCAATGGGAGGATTATTTCGACAACATCATACTCCCACGCAGATTCAGAGACAGAAATCCCTCCATACTAAACAGACCAAACACTCCCCTCCCACCTCCCTTTGACATAGCTGAAAGACCCACAACTCTCAGAAACAAATCAAAACATACCCAACGTCTGTGACATCCAATTCTCAATAAAATCGACCTAACTCAAGACTGAAACCATTCAGCCTATATCTCATTCTCGTCTCCGTTCATAATTTGACAAAAAAGCTCAAATCTGTCTGCTGCTATTACTAAAAACTCTCCTACGATACGCTCATCCTTCCTTACTATGAATACTTTGACATTTCAAGCTCAAAGATTCAAAACCCTTCCTCCAACTCGCTCTGTTCCTCTTTGACATAGCTCAAAGACTTTACCTTCTTCTTTCTCCAAACAACCCTACGACTAGCAAAATTTCCATGTTTTCACCTTCTCTGTTAATTTGTTCGTGTGTGGCCTGTGCGTCCGTCCACCTGCGCTTCTCGGCTTGCACCGCCGCCGTGGCGGGGCGGTTCTTCCTCCGCTTTGCCAACACTGCCTAAGCTAGACGACAACCAGAGCACCCGCGTTGGCCCTTTGCTTGCCCGGACCTGCTCCCGCCCTCCCTCTGCCTCGTCCTGATTGTTGTTGTTGCACCCTCACGGGCATTTTGCCTACCCCCTCACGCAAGCGGTGTTTAGCCACTGCACCTGTTCTCTCCTTCTAAAATTCACTTCCATCCTATCTTTATTCTTCCTCTGAACCTCCTTCCCCCCTGTCACTAGCATTTTTCTAGTTCTTCTTCTAGGCTCCCACGCCGAAATTGCCCACATGGACAAAGCAGAGCTGAGTGAGCTCCTCAAGGAGCAGCAGCTCCAAGTTGTGAAGAAGCTGTCCGACACCACTGCCCTCATCGGACACCACTCCACCCTACCCAAGGAAGCTCAACTGGCGTGGGTAACTATGCCAGTCAAGCCCTACTGCAGACCGAAACGGTGTTACAAATGCCAGCACTATGGACACACTGTAAACAAGTGTGAGGCGCAGGAAGACACCTGCTCCATGTGTGGCAGCCCTGGACACCGCTACACGGTCTGCCCCAACACAGAGAAAAAATGCGCTGCCTGTGGTGGCCCACACTCCTCCGCCGACCGGACCTGCCCCAGATGGAAGGAGGAATGCAGGGTAGCCAAGGCTCGTCTTGAGAAAAAACTGAGCTACAAAGAGGCCCTCCTTGCTGTACGCTCCCAAGAAAAGAAAAAACCAGCAGAAAAGAAAAACCAAGAAAAGAAAACTCAAGAGAAGACGCCCACCACACAGAACCAAGAACACCACGTGGCCCGTGGAGCTGAAGCCCACGTGGTCAACCTCACCCTCTCTGACTTCTTCCACACCTATGAGGACTTAATACACGAGGAAGACGAACAACAAGACCCAAACACAAACGAATGGACACTTCAAGAGAGCAAGAAGAGGAGGAGAGTGAGAAGAAAATCGACATCAAGCTAAGAAGACCAAGACATCTCCTCCACACAAGAAACCAAAACACAATCAAGCCGACCAAGCACTGAACATCCATTGCCCAACCCAACACGCACCTGACGCTTGACCTGACGCTAGCCTGGCTTTGTCTTGTCGCCTCCCTGCCGCGTCCAGGCGAGTTGCTGTTGCTGCCTCCATCTTATAATCTCTCACGCAAGCGGTGTTTAGCCACTGCATCTGTTCTCTCCTCCTAAAATTCACTTCAATCCTCCCTTTATTCTTCTCCTGAACCTCCTTCCCCCCTGTCACTAGCATTTTCGTTCGTTCGGCTGTACGCACGTCAGTGAGTCGCCAGTCGCAGTCGGGAGCAGTCGCAGTCAGGAGCAGTAGCAGTCAGCCACAGAGCGAAGTGGAAGTCGGAGAAGGAACAGACTCAGCTGATTGGCTAGTCATTGGACCTATCCCACCTTCCCACGTACCTTGGAAAACCAAAGCACCTGACTTCAATTCTCCAACTGACAATTCTGTTGATTCGATCAACACATTGAGTCTCTCCTACAGTATCGGACCTCCCTTAGGAACCCCGAATGCTGCTGAGGGGCTTGGTGTGAAGAGAGAGTCGGCAGTGAGTTTTCAGACCTTTTTCTTCTACTCTAATCCTTCTCTTCCGTGCCGTGAAAGGACCTATTCCCCTGTCAGCTGACGTACAGGGGAGTATTCGTCTGGAAACGCCCTCTGTCCCCACACCTCGCTAGTGCGTGTTTGTGTGAAGGGTGGAGGGTCAGCACAGCCTGCCGATACGCCTGGGGACCCCTGTGATAGTGCAGGGCCTCCCCTACGTGAGGGGCGCAGGAAATTAGGGACTGTTAGGGGAGATCTCCATAAATCTCCAATTCAAACAGTTAACATGCCTTCAATTAAAATTAAAGTGGACCGTACCATCCAACCGTGCATGGACCTCGCCTCACTTATTTTCCAGCTGACCTGTATATTTCAGATCCGTTCCTTCACTAATGACGACATTATCAAGATATTTGTACAAACTGATGAAGATGCCGACCTATTCCACTCCCCAGCAATGAACAACAGACTGAGGGACAATGGCCTAACGGTCCTCAGTTCACCCGAATACCGCGCAAAATGCACCCTCATATGTAGAAAAGTCATCCCTCAGATCCTTGACAACCCTAACCTATTGACAGAACTCAACTCACAAAACACCCCCCAAATGACATATGCAGCCCGGATGGGAACTCTCCCCATGTTAAAAATCACTACGGCTACTCAAACTGACGCCATCAAATTAAAATCATACGGAATTAAAATCGGCAGCAATATCATCCCCTCAAGAGACATTGAATTCCAACACTTCATACAAGTACACCAATGTTTCAATTGCTACCAATTCGGGCACAACACCAACCGTTGCAGTAACACAATAACTTGCTCAAAGTGTGCCAATCAAGGCCACTCATACCGAAACTGCACTGCCACGGTAACTAAATGCTGCAACTGTAAAGGCCCTCACGCTGCTATCAGCAACAAGTGCAAAATCAGACTCGACAATAGCACAACACCACTCCCTCCCCGCCGACCTTCACCTCCTACAGCACCCCCCACAGCACCACCTCCACCTCCCCACCACTCACTCCCTACTGCCTCGGCCCTCCCCACCCGCACTTGCTGGACCAACAACGTGACCGCCCCCCCACCCTCCTCCGACATGGATGCAAAAATCACCACCATCATACTTCTGGCACATACCCTAAGCAACGGAAACAGGTCTCTTTTTCTGAAACTGGCAATTGATGGTTTGAGGGAGAACGGCCTCCCTACCATACACATTCCTGATTCCTTCAGAACCGGTCCCGACCTCATCTTCCCCACTGCCCCCATCCCCGACCGGACCAGCATGCCACCCCCTCCCCCCAGAGAAGCCACTGCAATCTCCCTCCGCCCCTCCACTTCTGCCATGCCCACACCTGACTTATCTCACCAACCTACTATTACCTCACCCCCCGGAGTAATCAGTCGAAAACCTCCCGACCCCTCCACCTTGACCTTGCCTACACCTGACTTTTCCCACACGACTACGATGAACTCCCGAACCTCCAAAATCCGAACCAAACCCAATCTTCCCCTAACACCTCAGACTCCCAAGAATAAAATGGCTGCCCATCCCCCCACTGAAATGGTGGTCAAGACCACTAGGCCTAAGAGGAAAAACACCTCCCCCCTTTCTTCCTACACACCTGACTGCAAAAGAATTATAAAATACACACATCCAACTAAATCTATAATTAAAGTAAATCTATTCGGCACTACCCCAAAGAAAACAGGAAACAACCCCGACACGAACCTAGCACACTCCACTCATCCTCCCGACTCCCCCACACACACAGTCACGTAACCGCCCATCCCTCACCTACATACACCTCACTCAGACCTCGCTCACAGTCACTCGACAAGTTAGACCTCATCCCTGCACCCCAGAATTTCAATCTCATATAAGTAACAAATTATACAACATGATCACCATTATGCAATACAACTGTAGAGCATATCACTCAAACAGACACGCCATCTCTCTCCTCATACAAGAACACAACCCAGACATCCTCCTCCTTAACTCAACATGCACAAACACCAAAATCAAGCACTTCGGCTACACAAGCAGACAATCACCCCACGAACTATTCGAGGGCGTTGCAATCCTCATCAGATCCTCCATGAAACACGAATTCATCACCAACTTTGCTTTCAAACACTTCATGGCCGCCAAGATCTACACTCAACACGGACAGATTATCATCTGCACAACATACTCAAGACCTAACTCGCGTATCCCCTTCACAGACCTAAACTCCATCTTTAACAACTCACACCTACCTGTAATACTAATGGCCGACCTCAATGCACACCACACCGCATTCCAACACAACCGCATCGACCCCCTTGGCCAACAACTACACGCTTTGGTCACTCACAAAAACCTTCACCACATTGGCCCTTTCTTCCCCACATTCTACGCTGTTCACGGCAAAGGCACTCCAGACATCGTCATCACCAACACCCCTGCCCTCCAATTCCAACACTACATCACTCCCGGCCCCCTATCAGGCTCAGACCACATTCCCATCACTCTTCACCTCTCCAACAATCCCATCCTCCTCCCAACAACCTCACCTCAATACCAGTATCAACACGCAGATTGGGATGCCTTCAAAAAAACACTCTCTGAACAACAATACACACTCAACCTCGAACACCAACCCACTAGGATGATTGAGGAAACCTGGACACACCTTTTCAACACTATCACCGCCATAGCAGATACCCACATTCCTAAACACCGGTTCAAGAAAAAATACTCCTTCACACCCTCCATAAGAACTCAACGCCTACTTCACTGCTACAGGACACGATTTGAACTAAACAAACTTAACCTAGCACCAGTTTCCACAGACATCTCCACACTAAGAACACACATCATCCATAGCCTCCGTCAAGATCATGAGGTTCACTGGGCAAAACTCGTAGAGGCTGCCCAGGAACACAGAACACATAACCCCCGAGAATTTTGGCAAAGGATCGCCAAGCTGAAAGGAACTGCAAAACCCCCCTTTGATCACCTGCTAGTAAATGGTAGGAAAATCAATGAGCCAGCCGACGTAGCACAAACACTAAAACAACACTGGGAACACATTTTCCACCCACACCCCCCCACACAACAAAGGTACATCTTAAACCACATAAACAACATCACCACACACATGCAAACACTTCACGACAGAACAACTCCTGACAACACAATAGATACCTCCACTCTCACACAGGACCACACCCTCACTGCTCCTTTCACCCCAACAGAAGTCGCACAAGCACTGGACAAAACCAAAAAGAAAACACCAGGTGACAGCAATATTGGTCAAGCAATCCTGAAGCACCTGCCCCGAGAAACAATCACAGCCATTACATACCTCTACAACACCCAACTGGCTACAGGATACTTCCCAAAGCTCTTTAAGACAGCCACAGCCGTCATGATACCTAAACCAAACAAAAACCCAACAGATCCTCAAAACTACAGACCGATCAGCATACTAGAAGTCTTAGGCAAAACTTTTGAAAGACTATACAACACCCGCCTCAGATACCACCTTGAAGATGAACAACTACTGTCCTACAAGCAGTTCGGCTTCAGAGCACACCACTCAACTCAAGACGCACTCAATATAATCACAAACTACCTCCACATGAACAAAGATGCATACAAGATAGCACTCATTACAAAAGACGTACAAAAAGCCTTCGACACAGTTTGGCACGATGGATTAAAGTACAAGATATGCACCAATTTTAACCTCCCTCAAAAATCACAACAATTACTATGTAACTTCCTAACAGACAGAAAAATGAGGATAAAAGTCACACCTGCCTACTCTGACCACTTCACACTGCATGCAGGAGTCCCACAAGGATCAGTCCTGTCCCCAACACTATACATTCTTTACACAAACGACTTACCCGACCCCTTACACATCGACTCTCTGACAATACAGTACGCCGACGATGTAACCCAACTAGTCAGACACAGAACTCTTGATCACCTAACAGACAAAGCACACAGGGAACTCGAACAAGTTACACAATGGGAACTCCGATGGCGAATACAAACCAACCCGAACAAAGCACAAATCACCTACTTCGGCACCAAAAGACGACAACCACGTCACATTTACCTAAACCCCTACATCGCCTACCCTTCACCTATAACTATCAAACGAACAAACACAATCCTAGGAGTCACATTCAACGACACCCTCACCATGACACTACACACCAATATGAAGGCTTTGATCGCAAACAAAACACTTGGGAATATATACAGATTCAGAACCGCATCAATCAAAACCAAAACACACCTATTCAAAGCCCTCATACGCCCACTATTGACTTATGCACCTAACACACTCCAGCTAGCAACACCATCAAGCGCCAAGAAACTTCAAGTCATACAAAACAAAGCACTAAGATTCATCCATAACACACACTGGTCATCCTTCACCCGAAATAGTCATCTACATGAACTCAGCTCCCTCCCCCCACTTAACATCTACTGGAGACAACTAGGTGACAAACAAATAGAATCACTCCTCACTACTTACCCTCAATGGCAGGATTATTTCGACAACATCATACTCCCACGCAGATTCAGAGACAGAAATCCCTCCATACTAAACAGACCAAACACTCCCCTCCCACCTCCCTTGTATTAATAACTTCCCTATAACCACACCCAAAAAAAAAAAAATTCCCCCCCAAATTAAACCTAACCTCTCCTTAACCCTCACCCAACGATTCCCTCCTCCCCCCTCACTCCAAACCCCACGCCACCAACTCAAACTCAAGACCACTCAAAAAAAAAAAAAAAAAACACTAACCCATTCAATCTGCACTAACACTCCTCCCCCCCTAAAAAGAAAGAAAAACCCTAACAATCCCCCCAAAATAAAAAACCTAACATACCCAGCCGTTACTAGCAATCCCACACAAAATAAAAAAACAAAAAAAAAAAACACCATTTTACCGTTAACTAACCACACCCTATCACTCCTCCCAAAATAAAAACCTAACATACCCAGCCGTTACTAGCAATCCCACACAAAATAATAAATAACCATTCTACCATTAACTAACCACACCCTATCACTCCTCCCAAAACAAATACCTAACTTACCCATCCCATACTAACTCGGATGACATGTACGTTTCCCTTAGCCAATAAGGTCGGGGAGAGTTCCACAGTGCCTGTACGCAAGCCCTCTCCCTCAAGAATGTTACCTACACTGTTTTATGGGCATCTCCCTTAGCCAATAAGGTCGGAGAGGTGTGCCTAATAAAAACGGTACCAAATTGCAGACGACATTGAACGCCTCCCTTAGCCAATAAGGTCGGGGAGGGGTGCAATGTAACTGTACACAAACCCTCTCCCTCAAGAATGGGGCCAGAACTCACAATACCTGCAAGAGCCTACCGCAATTGCAGAAGTCCTTTACTAGCCAAAGGAAAGAAAGAATGTAATGATTAACCCAACTCTGCCAACCACTAACAAAACCTACAATCCTCCCAAAAGAAAAACTTAACCCACCCAATCTTACTCACAATCCCTCCAAAAAAAAAAAAAAGAAGCTAACTCACTATCCAATCACTAATCAACACCTTCAATCCTCCCAAAAGAAAAACTTAATATACCCGATCTTTCTAACAAGC
>NW_024741428.1:0-12700 GCF_018991925.1 Homarus americanus
TAAACAACATTTCAGGTCGAGTTATTTACATATTGAATGGGGGACGGCCATCTTGTTTCCCTTTTTCACCGGGGGATTCTGCCGGCCGGTGTCACGACATGGCCGCCGGAGCCCATATAGCCCCTTTGTTACTACTGCTGCCGGATACACCTGTGTTGTAACCATAGGTGTATCTGGCACCTATACACACCTGCCTCGAAGTCAGGTGTAACCACCACCTGTACACACCTGTACATCACACACTACAACACCTTCCACACTCCCAACCAAACTTAAAGCAATTATTATATATCTATAGTGTAACTAACTACACATTACAATACACTGAAATAATAAAACAAAAATATATTCAGAATCTAAGAGAAATATAGGAGTATAATCCTTAAATACAAACTCTATAAAACTTAATCTTGGTTACACCGCATTTTTTTCAGTAAGACAATATATATAATTACATTGGGCAGTCCATTACCACAAATTACACTGATAAACGGTACGTAATGGATACTGAATTACAAGTCTCATAACTAAGTCTGGCTAAAACAGTGGTAGACATTGTTTAGACATAAGCCAGTTGACTGCTGAGGTGAACATTAAACTAGTATGATAAAAATAGCAACCAATGATTTGAAGATTAATTAATGCAAATGTGAAATACCTAAGAGAATAGCAAATAAATGAAATACACCAACGCTATAAATAAATAAGAATGAATGGAAAATTATTGAACAATAAAATGAAAATAAGAAAACGAATAAACAGCAAAATGAAAATAAGTAAGAATAAAAAAAAGAATAACAATTACTACAATAAAACTAAATAAAACAAAATAAACAGAAAAGAATAAGAAACACAATAAATAAATAACACAGCAACACAAACAACATCATTTACTGTGTTACTTCACATCAACGTGTCCAACATTTGTCTTGACTCCATTTTCGTGAATATAACACACATCCCGGTAAAAAAAAAAAAACACCAACGACAACAATAAATAAATAAACATTAAAAATAAATTCAATATATTTTCCCTAAGATTTTTTTTACTACTAAGTCAGGGCAAAAAGTTTGTATACGAATCTTCCTCAACATAATGCGGGGAAGCAGTTCTTTCACCACAGTTATACTCATAGGTTATACTGTAGAGATCCCCGTGTTCAGAATACAGAGCCACTTATTGACGGTACAGTTACAGCCATTTATTGACGGTACAGTTACAGCCACTTATTGACGGTGCAGTTACAGCCACTTATTGACGGTACAGTTACAGTCCAAACTTCTTGTACACTTGGGGGCGGTTGACAACATGTGAACGCTGCTTGCATTATAAATTGTCAGAATAAAAAACTATAAAAAAAAATCCGATACTAAGAAAAAACTGAGTAAATTATTGTTAAAATATCAATCTACCTTACCTACATTCTAGCGTATTGCCAGATACCCAAAGAATGTTCTATACTACTGAGGGTATATACAAACACTTGTTGTCTTTAAAAGTAGGTTCTATTCTCGTACGGGAGATAATATTACAGTAGGACACAGGAAGCCTGTGGGCACACCACCAGGACTCGGTCTTAACTACCTCTACATCTATCTATGTATTACTACGCGCTGGCCTATACAGATGCCAGCATTCACAAGCTGAATACATAAAGTATAAATGTGATAATTTATATACATAATATGGTGCACAATAAATGGAATATTACATAGAATTAATACATGTTCTGTAATACTTTACTATACATAATTAATAATAGTAATATAACAATATACAGCTGAAGGTACTACTTTGTGTCCATATATATCATACACCTCCCTCCCCCCTATACGCTCATAGTTTCATCTTGAGCGGACCATTTGTTTCTGAGTCGCTCGGACCTGCGGAGTACTGGGGCAGAAACACAAGGTGGGGATGGATTTACTTTAGAGACATCAACATTAGGGGACTCAACTGGGGAGGGGTCAACACTAGGTAGCTCCACAGGTCGGAGGAAACGACGGTTCCTCCACCATACTCTACCACTAGGAAGACGCACTTGGTAGTCCCTGGACCGGCCAATACCCATAACAACCCCAACCTTGTCCCAGCGGTGAGATACCGGATCTTGAATCCTGATCTGCTGGCCGATACTCAACCTGGGAAGGGGGCGGGCATGACAGTCGTACCGAGCAGAGACATCTGCGGCTCGTTCTGCTGCACGGCGGTCACATTCTTCAGTCTTGGCCTGCCATTCTTGAGAAAAAGACTTTGGGTGGGCAGGAACACAAGACCTGAGATGATGTCCGTATAGAACCTGGGCTGGGGAGCGTCCGGTGAAGTTCGGGGTGTTGCGTAACTCCAACAAACCTCGATCGAAGTCCTCGCAGTCGATATTTCCTGAGGGTGACACCTTAAGGATCAGGTGTTTCACAGTCTTGACTGCGGCTTCAGCGTGTCCATTCGCCTGGGGGTAGTGGGGCGAGGTCACGACATGACGGACTCCCCAACGGTCCATGAAGTCCCGGAACTCGTGGCTGGTGAACTGGGGTCCTCCATCAGTCCTGAGGCGGAGGGGAACACCAACTTCTCTGAAGTAATGCCTGAAGCTCCGGATGGTAGCAGTAGCCGTTGTATCACTACCACAGGGGACGACAACAGGCCATCCAGACAGTCGGTCGGCAATGACGAGGAAGGACTTCCCTGCAACTGCAAAGAAATCGGCCTACACAGACTCGAAGGGTCTTGAAGGGTTATCGTCGCACATTAAAGGTTCCTGTTGCTGGCTAGGTTGCAGAATCTGGCACGGTTCACAGGCACGGACGGTACTTGCAATGTCCGCGTTGATTCCGGGCCAAAATACAGTCTGCTTCGCCCGTCGCTTGGTGGCCTCCACTCCTCGATGGCTGTCGTGAAGGCGGGCCAAGGTACGGCGGCGTAGGGCAGCAGGAATAACTACTCGTGGACCATACAAGACGAGGTCTCCATCACAATAGAGGTCCTCACGTATTTTCCAGTACGGGAGTAGCGATTCATGAAGGTCGTATCGATTCGATGGAAATCCCTGAGACACACAGTCGACGAGCCGGATGTAGGAAGGGTCGGCCCGGGCTGCGGTGCGGAGATCTTCAAGGGTCTTGTCTGCATCCAGTGCTGTAGACTCTTCTGATGTGAAGACGGCCTTCAATGAAATAGGTTTAGGGAATTCCTTGGAAATAATGGCCAATTCTTGACAATGGCCATATGATAAGAGCGGAGTCGGGATACCATTATGAACATCAATCCGGGCTGAGCAAGACTGTTTACCAAAGGTAAGGGTAGCCCAGAAAGATCCCAACGCTGGAGCCATCTTGGAACCATCAGCTGTCAGTTTCGTTGTCTGAGGAGGGGGCTGTAGGTTGCTCCGGGGTATTCCCAAACTTGCTAAATGTTGTGGACCAATTACTGAGACGTCAGCACCGGTGTCAGGTAACATCTGAAGACTGGTTGACGAGTTACCGTAAGAAATGACGACATTGATGTGCTGGGGCGTCGTGTCTGTGGAACTATGTACATGACGGCAGGAACTACTGGACACAGCGTCTTGATGCTTGCCAGAAGGAGGGGGCGCGCCAGCACTACCTGAGGATGACTTCTTGGATCCTAGGTGGTGTCCTTTATGTGTCTTCTTACGACAACATTTGTCATAATGGCCCACACGACCACAAAGTCTACACTGAACTTTGCTAGCAGGGCACTTGACTGTGTAAGCCCAGTGACCCTGGCGGTCGCAACTTCTGCACACGCTTTGAGCAGCTGGGCACTGGGAGGCATTATGCTGTCTCGCACAGCTGTTACACAAAACTGCTGCTGAAGGTGTAGCTGGAGGGTGAGGGGTGGGGTTACCTTGCTGCTTCTTACCTTTTCTGTAGGAAGACACTGCCCTCACCTGGTCAGGCTGTGAGCGTAAAGCTGAAGTCGCACACCTGGCGGCCTCGTACGCTCGACATTTTGTAACAACATCTTGAAGGGAGGAAGTGGGGTCGAGGGAAATGAGACGCTGAACTAGCTCTTCATCTCGGACACCCGTTAAGATAATTGTCTTAAGTTGTGTTTCTTCACAGACTTGAGAATGTCCGGGACAAACATCAACTTCCTCTGAACACCTTTTGAGCCTTACAAAAAACGCGTCAAAAGATTCTCCATCAAGCTGTTTACATTGGAGGAGTTGTCTTCTCCTGAGTGCTTCGTTGCGCTGTCCCTTGACGTGTTCCTGCAACTTGTCGAGCACGGCCTCTACCGTCAGAGTCGTCGTAGGAGGCACTTGAAGTGTGTGCTCGAGAGTACGTTGTGTCTCTAAGGACAAGCACATACGAAGCTGGATCATTTGTTTCGGCTGTGATAAACTGGACAAGTCAACCATTGTTGCGTAGTCTTGCCAACGTCGACGCCATTCCCGAAACATCTGATAAGAAGCGTCAGACATCAGAGAGGGAGGCGTCTGTACAGCAGCCTTTTGAGGTGTTGTTCCGACTCTGGAAAATGAGGTACCAGTACCTCTAGTCGCATCAACATCAGTTGTAGCAGACGAATCTTGTACGGTAAAACGTTGTGGGGAGGCTAACAGAGAAATCAAAGCTTCAAATCTGGCTTGATCCTCCTGTCTTCTAAGGTCATCCTCACGTCTACGTATGTCTTCGAGTTCTCTGCGTGTTTGTTCCTCTTTGTGGCGTCGTCTTTCAGACTCTTTGTACCTAATTTCTTCCTCTTCTCTCCTTGCAATATCATCCTGGCGTCGAGAAGTTTCCATCCACTTTATCAGTTGAAGGAGATCTGTGGACGCATGCATCGCAGGAGAGCTGGCTCGCGACGAGCGAGGAGATTCTGTGGGTGATTCGGCACTGTCACTGTGGGGGGCGTGGGGCGTAATCGTGGGTGGGGAGATGTCTCCCACACTAAAACTCGTAGCCCCATCGTCCAGGGTATCGTTATGATCCCAGTGAGACATGCCGACTGCTTCTATACTCTATCTGTGCAAAAGATCGGGTCAGCCCCTCGTAATCTATGCACAGAATTACAGAAGTCTCAAGTAAGTCACCAGAAATATAAGGTGAATGCGTGTGTGTGTGTGTGTGTGTGCCTAGCGGGAGGGGAGAGACTTGGCGCGCTGCCAGACGCCCATTGACCACCATAGACACACACACTGATTACTATCACATGATTATGATCACAGGCCACTGGGTGCATAGCACTTCACAACACTGTAAGTCTAGAGGCTTGTAGTAGCCTTGCTGTCGGCTGAAGTGGAAGAGACGCCATAAACAGAGTCCGGGGAAGGCTTGGTCCACTGAATCTCACTGAGAAATAATCACTGCGCCATCTAGCGTATTGCCAGATACCCAAAGAATGTTCTATACTACTGAGGGTATATACAAACACTTGTTGTCTTTAAAAGTAGGTTCTATTCGCGTACGGGAGATAATATTACAGTAGGACACAGGAAGCCTGTGGGCACACCACCAGGACTCGGTCTTAACTACCTCTACATCTATCTATGTATTACTACGCGCTGGCCTATACAGATGCCAGCATTCACAAGCTGAATACATGAAGTATAAATGTGATAATTTATATACATAATATGGTGCACAATAAATGGAATATTACATAGAATTAATACATGTTCTGCAATACTTTACTATACATAATTAATAATAGTAATATAACAATATACAGCTGAAGGCACTACTTTGTGTCCATATATATCATACATACATCACCTCCTTAAGTAGATGGTATATTATCCAGCATGTCCAGGGAATACCCGAGGAACCGATTCTATTCAGAGATAGTGAAGAAAACAAATTAAGTGAGATAGTAGTGACTAGTAACGATGTTAGTAAGCAAATAGACAAACTAAAGCCTAATAAGTCACCTGGTCCCGATGAGATATTTGCCAGAGTATTAAAGGAATGTAAGGAAGAGCTTAGTATGCCCTTAGCAAAGTTGTTTAACATGTCATTAAAAACAGGTGTAGTACCAGAATCCTGGAGGATAGCGAATGTAATACCGATTTTCAAGAAGGGGGATAGATCACTATCCTCTAACTACCGCCCAATCAGTCTAACATCAATAGTAGGCAAATTACTGGAA
This sequence comes from Homarus americanus, assembly GCF_018991925.1. Taxonomy (NCBI): domain Eukaryota; kingdom Metazoa; phylum Arthropoda; class Malacostraca; order Decapoda; family Nephropidae; genus Homarus; species Homarus americanus. The sequence goes on from NW_024741428.1 coordinate 6,116, forward strand.
GCAATCATTTCAAATTCAATTCGAAATCACCTGGAGAAGCAACGATTGATCAATGATTCCCAGCATGGCTTCACAAGCGGACGTTCTTGCCTAACTAAACTATTAACATTCTTTTCATCAGTTTTCGAATCGGTTGACGAGGGGCACAATTATGATGTGGTTTATCTCGACTTTAGCAATGCCTTCGACAGAGTCACCCACGAAAGACTAATTAGAAAGGTAGAAGCTCATGGCATCAAAGGTGACATCCTTAAATGGATTAGGGCGTGGTTACAGGACAGGAAACAGCGAGTGAGCATTAACGGCACTAAGTCCCATTGGAGCAACGTCACAAGTGGAGTTCCCCAAGGCTCAGTACTTGGACCACTATTATTTATTATATAACCTAAATCCACATAGATATCGCATTGACAGCAACATAAGTAAATTTGCTGATGACACCAAAAATAGACGCGTCATCAAATCTTGACGAGGACTCGCAAAAAACTACAGGAAGATCTAAACAAATTTTTCTCAATGGTCCGAAAAATGGCAGATGAAATTCAACGTCTACAAATGTAAAGTACTCAGTATAGGAGATGTAAACAGGGAAACCAGATACCAGATGAACAACGATGCCATAGAGAAATCCGACTGCGAGAGAGATTTAGGAGTAATGATAAGTAGAAACCTTAAGCCAAGTAAACAATGTGTTTTTGCTCGTAACAAGGCTAATAAAGTACTTGGGTTCATACAAAGGAGTGTTAGTTACAAGACTAGCGAGGCTATCCTAAAACTGTATCTTGCTCTTGTGAGACCACACCTGATTATTGAAGTTCAGTTCTGGTCAAATCGTGATACAGACGGATATAGAACTCTGGAAAGAATTCAGAGGAGAATGACAAGACTAATCCCGCATTAGGAACCTTGAGTATAGAGACAGGTTAAAGCTTCTTAATTTGCACTCCCTTGAGAGACGTAGAGCGAGGGGCGACCTGATAGCGGTGTATAAGTGGAAGGCAGGGCTAAACAAAGGTAACATTACAAAGGTACTCAAACTATCCAACCAGGAGCGAACTCGTAACAATGGTGTTAAATTAGACAAATTTAGATTTAGGCGTGAAATAGGTAAACACTGGTTTGGAAACAGAGTAGTGGATGAATGAAACAAGTTACCAAATATCATCATTAACTCGAATAAGCTGAATTGCTTCAAACATAGGTTGGATGCTCATATGAGCAATAGGGGTTGGGTGTAAACGGGACTGCCTAGTATGGGCCAATAGGCCCGCTGCAGTTTCCTCCATTCTTATGTTCTTATGTTCTTATGTATTGTCTAAAATAATACAGTATAATTGGTTATTTTACTTCAATTATGACTTTGTGTGATAATAGGACATAGTACCATAATAAACCTTTTCTCGAACTGTTAAATAACTCAACAAAAATAATAATAATCCATTCTAAAAAACGGATTATCAGACGTAGATGTCATAATTCAGCTCATCATAATTATCCATACACTCTCGTGTATAAATTCCACCGTCAAAATTTGTATTGTCGGAAGAAGTTTTACTGTCTGAATGTCTGTCTAATTCTACAAAACTCTCCGTTAGTATCCGTCTATTTCCTCTGTTACCTCATCACTTAAGAGTATTACAAAATATTACCACTGACTGTAACACCTGATGTGCAATGTGCATACTCATATTTATAATCCTGTGTATTTTGTAACTGAAAGAAAATACATGTACAGGAATATTTAGTTACTCTTGCGGTATACAAAATCATACATCTATCTATCTATCTATCTACGGTATCTATCTATCTATCTATCTATCTACTGTATTTATCTATTTATATCAATTTTATTAACTCACCTGTACCAGTAATCATCAGTATATTTATCTTAATCTTCTTCCCATTTTGATTTATTCCTCTTAACAATGTATGTATCTACACCCACAAACATACCTACTATCCACTCTCAAACACCCACAAACAAACCTACTATCCACTCCCTATACCCACAAACATACCTACTATCCACGCCCTACACCCACAAACATGCCTACTATCCACGCTCTACACCCACAAACATACCTACTATCCACGTTCTACACCCACAAACACACCTACTATCCACGCCCCACACCCACAAACAAACCTACTATCCACGCCCCACACCCAAAACAAACCTATTATCCACGCCCCACACCCACAAACAAACCTACTATCCACGCCCTACACCCACAAAGAAACCTACTATCCACTCCCTACACCCACAAACAAACCTACCATCCATGCCCCACACCCACAAACAAATCTACTATCCACACCCCACACCCACAAACAAACCTACTATCCACGCCCTACACCCACAAACAAACCAACTATCCACTCCCTACACCAACAAACAAACCTACTATCCACGCCCTACACCCACAAACAAACCAACTATCCACTCCCTACACCAACAAACAAACCTACTATCCACTCCCTACACCCACAAACAAACCTACCATCCATGCCTCACACCCACAAACAAACCTACTATACACGCCCCACACCCACAAACAAACCTACTATCCACGCCCTACACCCACAAACAAACCAACTATCCACTCCCTACACCAACAAACAAACCTACTATCCACGCCCTACACCCACAAACAAACCTACTATCCACGCCCTACATCCACAAACAAACCTACTATCCATGCCCCACACCCACAAACAAACCTACTATCCACACCCCACACCCACAAACAAACCTACTATTCACGCCCTACACCCACAAACAAACCTACTATCAACGCCCTATACCCACAAACAAACCTACTATCCACGCCCTACACCCACAAACAAACCTACTATCCACGCCCCACACCCACAAACAAACCTACTATCCACGCCCCACACCCACAAACAAACCTACTATCCACGCCCCACACCCACAAATAAACCTACTATCCACGCCCTACACCCACAAACAAACCTACTATCCATGCCCTACACCCACAAACAAACCTACTATCCACGCCCTACATCCACAAACAAACCTACTATCCACGCCCTACACCCACAAACAAACCTACTCTCCACGTTCTACACCCACAAACACACACTACCCACCACCTACACCCACAATAGAGTAAAGGAGGAATACAGAGTGTACTTACTCAGGGTAGCCATACCACTCTGGGTGGTTGATCCTTAGTGCAGCAGGAAAGAGAAAAATTATAAGTGGGTCATTCTATTCCTCGTGTGATGGATGGAAGGATGGATGGATGGATAGATGGATGGATGGATGGGAGACTGAATGGGAGGATAGATGGGTAGATGGGTGACTGAATGGGATGAGAGATGGGTAGGTGGGTGAATCGGTGGATGGATAAACAGCTAACTGGATGAATGGACATATGGACTTGGATGGCATATTTGGATGTAAAACCCTACGATATGAAGAACATTTTGGACGTATAAAACCATGACAATTAACACCATTTTGGACTTACATCACAGGAAACAGGTAAAACATTTCTGTGATCGTCCTTCAATAATTCCATACGCCAACCTTACCTGCATTTATCTCATTTACAGTATAAAATTTTAGTGTTAATTTCAGCATCGGAATCAATCAATCAATCTCTCTCTCTCTCTCTCAAGATGGAAAATTTCATGACGTAAAATCCGATGAAAACTCGACCCTGTTTATACGTGTTGCTTCGAGGTTTTGTTTTCACGTTAACCTCATGTTTCGTTTCGATAAATGACACATATCACAGGAGGTGAACTACAAACTGAACTTTGACCTGACACCAACGACCGACCGACGGAAGATGGGGCTTCGGGTTTAGTCGTATCCCATTTGAGAGTTTTATGAATGTGAAGCCCCGAATTAGTCAACAAACCCTAAAGCTCAATTTGGATTCGAACTTGTGCATCTTGTTCTTGAATCAGAACCTTATCTCACACATATATAGGGGTTAGGTTAGGTTGGGTTGGGTTAGGTTGGGTTAGGTTGGGTTGGGTTAGGTTAGATTGGGTTAGGTTAGGTGAGCCGTGTCCATCACAACCAGACAATTATCCCCGTCCACCAGATCTTCCCTTTAACAAATCAGGCCGCACCTCGATTATGCGGTTCAGTTCTGGTGCCCCTATTATAGAATGGGTATAAATTCACTAGAGTCGGTGCAGCGAAGAATGACAAAAATTATTCCGGGACTTAGAAACCTTCCATATCAGGATAGGTTACAGAAACTTAACTTGCATTCCCTAGAAAGACGAAGAGTGCGGGGAGATATGATAGAAGTATTTAAGTGGGTGAAAGGAATCAATAAAGGGGATATAGATAAAGTTCTTATAATATCCGAGCAGGATAGGACTCGGAGCAAAGGATTCAAGTTGGATAAGTTTAGGTTTAGGAGGGAGATAGGAAGAAATTGGTTCACAAATAGGGTGGTGGACGAGTGGAACAAGCTTAGCAACTTTGTAGTAAGTGCGGGAACTCTGGAAAGTTTCAAAAGGAGGCTAGATAGATTCATGGATGATAGAGAGTGGTAGTAACTCTCGACAGGAGCTGTCATGCACAGGCCAACCGGCCTATTGCAGACTCCTTATGTTCTTATGTTCTTATGTTCTTAAATCCTCAGCTGTTCTTATGTTCTTAAATCCTCAACATAAAAGACAAATTCACCTCCATGTGTTAAAATCTTACTACACTGTACATTACGTCACTACTATACTCAAAACTTGCAATATTAACACACCACACCATTAAGACACATCACCAAATCCATCAATAACAGTACATCTTCCAAGAATTTGATTGTGAAGAAAACAGGAAAATATGCCCAGAAGCTCAATTTCATTCACTAACATTACGAAAAATTACAAGAGTTAAGAGTCAAAGCAAGATATGTACTGTACGCAATGTTGATGTTATTTTGTTCGCCATCATTGTGTCCTAAAGTTAATCTGTTTTGTGAAGTAAATCCTCGGACTTGGGAACAAATCATCATGTGTACCTTTGAGTATTAAGGTCTTGATCCATTTCCTTGATGTCTACCGTTTGGAACAGGTAACGCCACCACAATTGTTTTAACCAAGACGAAAACGGACGAAAAAAAAGCTTCTACAAATATCAAGTATTAATTTTCTCTTACAGGATTCAATACTTGAAATGTAAGCCAAATTAATCTGATTTGTTTTCATTTATTGTCGATCCTTTATAAGAGGACTTGTGGATCCCCCGAGCCTATCCGGCCATTTTGTTTAAATTTTTCGGTCGCTCTAAAATACCATTAAAACAATATTGAGTATGAACGTTTGGCTCAACTGATGATTTCAAACATGTCCCAACATTTTTTGCCTCAACTCCACATTCTGTAACTCATTTAGGTAGATGTCCCTCACTACACATACACTGGACTATGTGTAATGTTGCAGCTAATGTGTTATCAAGATATTGCACATTATAAGTTCATGTGTGGTCATTATTATTTCAAACGGAGGAATTTTAAAGAGCTATTACACCACCTGTATCATTAGTTGTCGCCAGGTGAAGGAATGTTTAGGTAGATTATATTTTATTTACTGTAATTAAAGTTTCAATACCTAAGACGTTCCACTATAAGAGTCTTTCAACCTCAGGTAAGGTCTTAAGACTTTCTACTCCAGGTCTTACACCCTGGAGTGGCTGTATCGTCCACTTAGGTAATTTACTCCACAAGGAACTACAAGTTACACCTTGATGTAATACTTCATTTACTGCCAAACTTTATAGGGAAATATTTTTTCACAAAGAATTTCAAGTTACAATTTCACATAATAAGTCACATTACAAACGTTCCTTCGGCTTACAGTTAAACTTTGCAATGTCAAGATATTTTTTTCACTGCAGAGGAAAGTAATCGTCATCATCATCATCACCACACACACACACACACACACACACACACACACACACACGCGCGCGCGCGCGCGCAAAGACAAAACTCCTGTATCCAGATTCTCAAAAGTTTATAAATTAAATTCTTCCCTAAAATTAAACAGACAATACATCTATTAATCATAGAGTATGTGAACAATATCGACGCCATATTGGTTACCATCTTTGAGTCATATAATTAGTTAGCTACATAGTGTTAATTATTTAGTTAAATAGGAAAAAATAATCTAATAGCGTGTGTTGTGACCAAAATAAATCAACATTGTATTTACTTTCTCCTCCAGGGGGCACTAAGTCTAGAAATATGACACAATTGACATATACATAAAGTGACTGACCAAGGGTAGATATTGGCTACCTTTTGTGTTACTTTGAGGTCGTAAGAACACACAGAGCTGCTCTTAAGGATGTTTACCACAATACACCTCAACCAGTTTCTCATTCACAAAAGTCAAACAATAAATCTGGTTCAAAAGATACGCCGTAAATTTTATTAGAATACAATAATCAATTACTGTATTATTGCATTGAGGCGAATAGTCTTATGGTGTTAAGATGTGTTCTTAAGCCACGAAGGTAAACAAAAGGTATTCAATATCTGCCTTGGTTGATGATGATCTGTAGACGTTAGCAAGTCCTCCTCCTCCTGCTCT
>NW_024741429.1:0-28562 GCF_018991925.1 Homarus americanus
TGCCAGGGAGTGTCAATGAAGTGCCTGGGAGTCTCAAGGTGTACCTGGGAGTATCGGAACTGTGCCACCAAGGAGTCTCAGAGGTGAACAGAATTAATGGAGAGTACCCTGGGGTGTCAGAGACACCTGGGAGTATCAGGAGGTTTGCCTGGGAGTGTCAGGAGGTGTGCCTGGGCGTGTCAGAGATGTACCTGGGGTGTCCAGTGGGTATATTTGGGGAGTGTCGGACGTGCCTAGGGGTGTCAGAGGTGTGCCAGGGGAGATGTCAGTGGAGTGCCTGGGAGTGTCAGAGAATTGTACCTGGGAATGTCCAGAGGTGTACCTGGGAGTATCAGGTGTACCTGGGGAGTGTCATAGGTGTGCTTGGGAGTGTCAGAGGTGTGCCTGGGAGTGTCACCAGTGTGCCTGGGAGTGTCTGGGAGGTGTGCAAGGTGTCCAGAGGGTGTGCCTGGGGTGTCAGGGGTGCACTTGGGAGTGTCAGGGGTGCCTTGGGAGTGTCTGGGGTGTGCCTGGGGAGTGTTGGACGTGTGCCTGGGGTGTCAGAAGTGTGCCAGGGAATGTCAGTGGGTACCTGGGATTGTCAGGAGGTGTACCTGGCAGTGTCTGAGGTGTAACTGGCAGTGTCAGCGGTGTACTTGGGAGAGTCAGAGAGGTGTTCCTGGGGAGTGAGCAGAGATGTACCTGGGAGTCAGTGTGTCTGGGAGTGTTGGGCGTGTGCCTGGGAGTGTCAGAAGTGTGCAGGGAATGTCAGTGGAGTACCTGGGATTGTCAGAGAGAGGTGTACCTGGCAGTGTCTGAGAGTGTGGCTGGCAGTGTGTCAGCAGGAAGTGGCCACCTGGGAGAGTCCAGGGGTGTTCTGGGGAGTGTCAGAGATGTGTGCCTGGGAGAGTCAGCGGTGCACCTGGGAGTGTTAGAGGGTGTGCCTGGGGAGTGTCATGGGTGTGCCTGGGGTGTCAGAGGTGTGCCTGGAGTGTCAGGGTGTGCCTGGAGGAGTCAGGGTGTTCACAAGTGTGTCAGTGATGTACACCAAGTGTCAGAGGTGTATCTGGGGTGTTGGACGTGTACTTACAGAGTGTCAGGAAGTGTACCAGGGAATGTCAGTGGAGTACTGGGATTGTCCAGAGGTGTACCTGGCAGTGTTGAGAGGTGTGCCTGGGAGTGTCAGAGGAGTGCAAGTGTCAGGAGAATGCCTGGGGTGTCAGAGGTGTGCCTGGGAGTTTCAGAGGTGTGCCTAGGAGTATCGAGTTTGCCTGGGAGTGTCAGAGTTGTGCCTGGGGTGTCAGGAGGCGGACACCAAGTGTCAGAGGTGTGCCTGGGGAATTATCAGAGGTGTGCCTGGGGAGTGTCAGAGGTGTACCTGGGGAATGTCAGGAGTAGCAGAGTGTCGGTGAAGTACCTGTAGTCTCAAAGGTGTGCCTGGCAGTATCGGAGGTGTACCTGGGGGTCAGAGGTGTACCTGGGATTGTCAGAGGTGTGCCTGGCAGTGTCAGAGTGTCCTGGGAGTGTCAGAGGAGTACCAAGAGTGTCAGAAGAATATGGGGTTTCAGAGTGTACCTGGGTTTTCAGATGTGTATTTAGGGTATCGAGGTTTACCTGGGGTGTCAGAGTTGTGCCTCTGGGGTGTCGGAGGCGGACCTGGGATTGTCAGAGGTGTATCTGGGAGTATCAGGGTGTACTTGGGGAGTGTCAGAGGTGTGCCTGGGAATGTCAGAGGTGGCTTGAGGAGTGTCAGTGAAGTACCTGTAATTCTCAAGAGGTGTACCTGCTGGGAGTATCGGAGGTGTACCTGGGGAGTCTCAGAGGTGAACCAGAGAGTGTCAGAGAATTGCCTGGGAGTGTCAGGGTGTGCCTGGGAGTATCGGAGGTGTGCCTGGGGTATCAGGTGTACCTGGGCGTGTCAGAGGTGTGCATAGGGGTATCAGGAGTGTGCCTTAGGTGTCAGAGGTGTGCTTGGGAGTGTCAGAGGGTGTGACACAGAGTCTCGGAGCAGAATGTCAGAGGTGTACCAGAGTGTCAGTGGAGTACCTAAGTCTCAAGGGTGTGCCTGGGAGTATCAGGAGGTGGCACCTGGGAATATCGGGAAGTGTGCCTGGGAATGTAAGGTGTGCCTATGAGTGTCAGAGGTGTACCTGGGGAATTGTCGGAGAATGTACCCAGGGTATGTCAGTGGTGTGCCTGCTGGGGTGTGTCGGAGGTGTGCCTGGCAGTGTCAGCGAATGCCTGGGAGTGTCAGGGGTGTGCCTGGGAGTGTCAGAGGTGTGCCGAGATATCAGGTTTACCTGGGAATATCGAGGTGTACCTGGGAGTGTCGGAGGTACCTGGGAGTCAGAGGTACCAGGAGTGTCAGTGAGCACCTGGAGTGTCAGAGGTACCTAGGAGGTCAGAGGTGTATCTGGGAGTGTCGGACGTGTACCAGAGGCCAGAAGTGTACCAGGAATGTCAGTGCAGTACCTGGCGATTGTCAGAGGTGTACCTGGCAGTGTCAGATGCACCTGGGAGTGTCAGGGAGAGTACCAAGGAGTGTCAGAGGAATACCTGGGGAGTGCTGAGAGGTGTACCTGGGAGTGCAGAGGTGTACCCATGAGTATCGGAGGATTACCTGGGATTGACAGAGTTGTACCTAGGGAGTGTCGGAGGCGGACCTGGAGAAGTCAGAGGTACCTGGAGCATCAGGAGGTGTACCTGGGAGTATCGGGAGGTGTACCTGGGAATGTCAGAGGTATACCAGGAGGTCAATGAAGTACCTTGGAGCTTGGGCAGTGTACCTGGGAGTATCGGAAGTGTACCTGAGAGTCTGAGAGGTGAACCAGGAGTGTCAGAGGAGAACCTGGGAGTGTCAGAGGTGTACCTGGGAGTATCGGAGGTGTACCAGAGTGCAGAGGTACCTGGGCGTGTCAGAGATGTACCTGGGAGTGTCAGTAGGTATATCTGGGAGTGTCGGACGTGTACCTAGGAGTGTCAGAGGTGTACCAGGGAATGTCTGGTGAGTACCCATGAGTGTCAGAGGTGTACCTGGGAATGTCAGAGGTACCTGGGAGCATCTGAGTGTACCTGGGTACCTTGGGAGTGTCATAGGTGTGACTGGGAGTGTCAGAGGTGCATCTGGGAGGTCACTGGGTGTACCTGGGAGTGTCTGAGGTACCTGGGGAGGTCAGAGGTGTGCTCTAGGAGTGCCTGGGGAGGTGCTGAGGTGCACCCTTGAGGTCTGATAAATTTGGGAGGTTGACGTGTACCTGGGAGTGTCGAAGCGTACCAGGAAGTCAGTGGAGTACCTTGGGATTGGTCAGAGGTGCACCTGGCAGGTCTGAGGTGTACTGGCAGTGTCAGTGGTGTACCCAGAGTCAGAGGGTGTTCCCGGGGAGTTACAGAGATGTACCTGGAGGCCAGGAGGTGTATCTGGGAGTGTTGGGACATGTACCTGGGAGTGTCAGAAGTGTACCAGGAATGCCTGGGGTGGAGTACCTGGGATGGTTTGGGAGTTCCCTGGCAGTGTCTGGAGGTGTAACTGGCAGTGTCAGCGGTACCTGGGAGAGTCAGAGGTGTTCCTGGGAGTGTCAGAGGATGTGCTCAGAGAGTCATGGCACCTGGAGCAAGGAGGTGTACCTGGGAGGTCATAGGTGTACCTGGGAGTGTCAGGAGGTGGCCTTGGGAGTGTCAGGAGGTACCTGGGAGAGTCAGGAGGTGTTCCCGGAGGCTGGGCTGATGTACCTGGGAGGTGAGAGGTATCTGGGAGGCGGACGTGCACTTTGAGGTCAGAAGTGTACCAGGGAATGTCAGTGGAGCACCTGGATTGTCAGAGGTGTACCTGGCAGTGTTAGAGGCACCTGGGAGGCCAGGAGGAGTACCAAGGAGTGTCAGAGGAATACCTAGGGAGGTCAGGCGTACTTGGGAGTTTTAGAGGTACCCAGAGTATCGAAAGTTTACCTGGGAGTGTCAGAGTTGTACCTGGGAGTGTCGGAGGTGACCTGGGAGTGTCAGAGGTGTACCTGGAGTATCAGGTACCTGGGAGTGTCAGGAGGTGTACCTGGGAATGTCAGAGGTAACCCAGGGAGGCCGGTGAAGCACCCAGAGTCTCGAAGGTACCTGGCAGCACGGAGGTGCACCTGGGAGCAGCCAGAGGTGCACCGGGGGATTTTGTCAGAGGTGTACCTGGCAGTGTCAGAGGTGTCCCTGGGAGGTCAGAGGAGCACGAAGGAGGCCGAGGAACACCTAGGAGTGTCAGAGGTGTACCTGGGAGTTTCCAGGAGGTGCATTTAGGAGTATCGAAGGCTTACCTGGGAGGTCAGGAGCTGTACCTGGGAGTGCCGGAGGCGGACCTGGAGTCAAAAATCGTAAGGGTCAGAAAGTGCACTGGGAGTGCTCGAGGTGCACCTGGGAATGTCAGAGGCAACCCAGAGTGTCAGTGAAGCACTGTGGAGTCTCAAAGGTGTACCTGGGAGTATCGGAGGTACCTGGGGGTCTCAGAGGTGAACCAGAGAGGTCAGAGGAGTACCTGGGAGCACAGAGGTACCCAGAGCACGGGAGGTACCTGGGAGATGTACCAAGTGTCAGAGGTACCTGGGAGTTTCCAGAGGTGTACCTGGGAGCAGCCAGACGTGTACTTGGGAGTGTCAGGGGTGTAACTGGGGAGTCTCGGAGGTAACTGGGAATGTCAGAGTGTACCAGGGAGTGTCAGAGTACCTGGGAGTCTCAAAGGTGGCATCTGGGAGTACGGAGGTACTCTGGGAATATCGGAGGTGTACCTGAATATCGAGGTAATTTTATGAGGTCAGGAGGTACCTGGGAGTGGTCGGGAGGCACCAGAACATCAGTGGTGCACCTGGGAGTGTCGGAGGCACCTGGCAGAGGTCAGCGGTGTACCTGAGTGTCAGAGGTGTACCAGGAATATCAGTGGAGAACCTGGGAGTGTCAAAGGTGTACCTGAGCACAGGTACCAACACGAGGTTTACCTGGGAATATCGGAGGTCAGAAGTATCGGGTAAAAACAGGGAGTGTCAGGAGGTGTACCTTGGGAGGCCAGAGGTGTATTCAAGTGTCGGACGTGTACCTGGGAGGTCAGAGCTAAACCAGGGAATGTCAGTGGAGTACATGGAGTGTCAGAAAAATCGGGAATGTCAGAGGTGTACCTGGGAGCACAGAGGTACCTTGGGAGTGTCAGAGGTACCAGGAGTGCTGAGGCACCTGGGAGCACAGAGGCAACCTGGAGTGTCTGGGGTGTACCTGAGAGCATCTGTGTACCTGGGAGTGTCTGAGTTCTGGGAGGTCAGGAGGTCTGGGGAGGCCAGAGGTGCATCTGGAAGTGTCGGACGTACCTGGGAGGTCAGAGCTGCACCAGGGAATGTCATGAGCACCTGGGAGGCTGGGAGGTGCACTGGGAGGTCAGAGGTGCACCTGGGAGTGTCAGAGGTGCACCTGGGAGTGTCAGAGGTGTACCAGGGAGCACAGAGGTGTACCTGAGTGCCGGAGGTGTACCTGGGAGTGTCTGGGGTGCACCTGGAGAGCATCTGGGTGTACCTGGAAGCACTGGAAGTGGTGTACCTGGGAGTGTCTGAGGTGTACCTGGAGCAGTCAGAGGTGCCCAGGGAGTGCTGAGGTGTACCTGGGAGCACAGAGGGTACATGGGAGGTCGGAGGCGGACCTGGGAGGTTGGGGAGGCATATGGAGCAAGTCAGAGGTGTACCTTGGGAGGTCAGAGGTACCTGGGAGAGACAGCGGTGTACCTGGGAGGCCGGAGGTGTACCTGAGAGGTGAGAAGTGCACCTGGAGGTTTCTGGTACCTGGGAGTGTCGGAGGCACTGGGAGTGTCAGGAGGTGTACTTGGGGAGTGTCAGAGGTACCTGGGAGTGTCCAGGGTACCTGGGAGTGTCAGAGGTGTGCCTAGGGAGTGTCTGAGGCATCTGGGGGAGGTCAGGAGGTGCACCTTGGAGTGTCTGGGTAATTGGGAGTGTCTGAGGTGTGCACCTGGCAGTGTCTGATGTGAACTGGCAGTGTCAGCGGTGTACCTGGGAGTGTTGGGGCAGCACCTGGGTGTGTTAGAGGTGCATCAGGGAGCGCCTGGAGTGTACCTGGAGTGTCAGAGGTGCACCTGGGAGTGTCAGAGGTGCACCTGGAGTGTCAGAGGTGTACCTGGGAGAGTCAGAGGTACCTGGGAGTGTCAGAGATGTACCTGGGAGTGGCTGGGGAGGTGTATTCAGAGTGTCACGGGTACCTGGGAGTGTCAGGAGTGTACCAGGGAATGTCAGGAGTACCTGGGATTGTCAGAGGTGTACCTGGCAGTGTCAGAGGTGTACCTGGGAGTGTCAGAGGAGTACCAAGGGAGCAAGGTCAGAGGAATACCTAGGAGTGCCTGGGAGGTAAACCTGGGGAGGCCAGAGGTGTACCCAGGAGTTTCTGGAGGTTTACCTGGGATTGTCAGAGTTGCACTAGAGCAATGGAGGCGGACCTGATTGTCAGGAGGTGTACTTGGGAGCATCAGAGGTGTACCTGGGAGTATCGGAGTTGTCGCTGGGAATGGAAGAGGCACTAGGAGTGTCAATGAAGTACCTGGGAGTCTCAAAGGTGTACTCTGGTAGTATCGGAGTACCTGAGGAGGCCTAGAGGTGACCAGGAGGTCAGAGGAGGCCTGGGAGTGTCAGAGGTGTACCTGGGAGGTCGGAGGTGTACCTGGGAGTATGGAGGTGCCTGGAGTGTCAGGAGGTGTGACCTGGGAGTGTCAGAGGTGACCTGGGAGTGTCAGAGATGTACCTGGGAGTCAGCAGGTGTATCTGGGAGGTCGGACGTGCCCAGGGAGTGCTCGGAGGTGTGCAAGGGAATGTCGTGGAGTACCTGGGATTGTCAGAAGTGTACCGGCAGTGTCTGAGGTGTAACTGGCAGGGTGGGCGGTGTACCTGGGAGAGTCAGAGGTGTTCCTGAGGTCAGAGATGTGCCTGGGAGGAGTCAGGGTGCACCTGGGGAGTGTAGGAGGTGTACCTGGGAGTGTCATAGGTACCTGGGAGTGCAGAGGTACCTGGGAGTGCTGGGAGGTGTACCTGGGAGAGTCAGAGGTGTTCCTGGGAGTGTCAGTGATGTACCTGGAGTGTCAGAGGTATCTTGGGAGTGTTGGACGTGTACCTGGGGAGTGTCGAAGTGTACCAGGAATGTCAGTGAGTACCTGGGATTGTCAGAGGTGTACCTGGGAGTGTGGGAGGTACCTGGGAGGCCGAGGTGTACCTGGGAGGTCGGACGTACCTGGGAGTGTCAGAAGTGTACCAGGGAATGTCAGTGGGGTTCCTGGGATTGTCAGAGGTGTACCTGGCAGTGTCAGAGGTGTACCTGGGAGTGTTAGAGGAGTACCAAGGAGTGTCAGAGGAATACCTAGGAGTGTCAGAGGTGCACCTGGGGAAGCAGAGGTACCTAGGAGTACCGGAGGTTTACCTGGGATTGTCAGAGTTGTACCTGGAGTGTCGGAGGCGACCTGGGAGGTTGCAGGTACCTGGAGTATCAGTGTACCTGGAGTACGGAGGTGTTGGAATGTCAGAGGTATACCAGGAGTGTCAGTGAGTACCTGGGAGTCTCAAAGGTGTACCTGGGAGTATCGGAAGTGCACCTGAGAGTCTCAGAGAGGAAACCAGGGGAGTGTCAGAGGACCTGGAGGTCAGAGATGTACCTGGGAGTATCGGAGGTACCTGGGTGTATCGAAGGTACCTGGGAGTGTCAGGAGGTGTGCCTGGAGTGTCAGAGGTGTGCCTGGGGTGTCAGATGTACCTGGAGTGTCAGTAGGTGTATCTGGGAGTGTCGGACGTGTGACCAGGAGGTCAGAGGTGTACCAGGAAGTCAGTGGGTACCTGGGAGTGTCAGAGGTGTGCCTGGAGTATCGGAGGTGTACCTGGAGTGTCATAGGTGTGCTTGGGAGGTGTGAGAGGCCTGGAGTGTCACCGGTGCCTGGGAGTGTCTGGGGTGTGCCTGGGAGTGTCAGAGGTGTGTAGGGGGTCAGAGGCACTTGGGGACAGAGGCACCTTGAGTGTCTGAGGTACCTGGAGTGTCTGAGGTGTACCTGCAGTTTCTGGAGGTGTACCTGGCAGTGTCTGAGGTGTAACTGGCAGTGTCAGCGGTGTGCCTGGGAGAGTCAGAGGTGTTCCTGGGGTGACAGAGATGTGCCTGGGGAGTGTCAGAGGTGTACTGGGAGTGTCGGACGTGTGCCTGGGGTGTCAGTGTGCAGCGAATGTCAGTGGAGCCTGGGATTGTCAGGGGTGTGCCTGGCAGTATCTGAGGGTGTAACTGGCAGTGTGGTGTACCTGGGAGAGTCAGAGGTGTTCCTGGGGTGTCAGAGATGTTCCTGGGAGTCAGCGGTGCACCTGGGAGTGTTAGAGTTTACCTGGGAGTGTCATAGGTGTGCCTGGGAGTATCAGAGGTGTCCTGGGAGTGTCAGGGTGTACCTGGGAGAGTTAGAGGTGTTCCTGGGAGTGTCAGTGATGTACCTGGGAATGTCAAAGGTGTATTTGGGGAGTGTTGGACGTGTACCGAGTGTCAGAGGGTGTGCCAGGGATGTCAGTGGAGAACCTGGGAGTGTCAAGGTGTACCTGGGGTGTCAGAGGGTGTGCAGGAATATCAGGTTTTCCTGGGAATATCGGAGGTTTACCCGGGAATATCGGAGGTGTGCAGGGGAGTGTCAGAGGTGTGCCTGGGAGTGTCAGAGGCGTATCTGGAAGTGTCGGACGTGTACCTGGGAGTGTCAGAGCTGTACCAGGGAATATCAGTGGAGTGCCGGGGTGTCAGGTGTACCTGGGAATGTCAGAGGTGTGCCTGGGAGTGTCAAGTGTGCCAGCGAATGTCAGTGGAGTACCTGGGATTGTCAGAGGTGTGCCTGGCAGTGTCAGAGGTGTACCTGGGAGTGTCAGAGGAGTACCAAAGGGTGTTGGAGGAATGGAGTGTCAGAGGGTGCCTGGGGTTTTCAGAGGTGTATCTAGGGTATCGAAGGTTTACCTGAGGTGTCAGAGTTGCCTGGGAGTGTCGGATGCGGACCTGGGAGTGTCAGAGGTGTGCCTGGGGTTTCAGAGGTGTATTTAGGAGTATCGAGAGGTTTACCTGGGGAGTGTCAGAGTTGTACCAGGGGTGTCGGAGGCGGACCTGGGAGTGTCAGAGGTGTGCCTGGGAGTATCAGAGGTGTACTTGGGAGTGTCAGAGGGTGTACCTGGGAATGTCAGAGATGGCAAGGAGTGTCAGTGAGTGTGTGGAAATGCCTGTAGTCAAGGTGTGCCCCTGGGAGTATCGGAGGTGTACAGTCTCAGGGTAGAACCAGGAGAGTGTCAGAGGGAGTGCCTGCTGCAGTCTGTCCAAGAGGTGTGCCTGGAGTATCGGAGATGTACCTGGGAGTATCAGAGGTGTACTGGGCGTGTCAGAGGTGTACCTGGGGTATCAGGTGTACCTGGGGTGTCCAGAGGTGTACTTGAGAGTGTCAGGGGCAGCTGGGGTCTGGGAGGTGTAGCTGGGAATGTCAGAGGTGTACCAGGGTGTCAGTGGGTGCCTGGGGTCTCAAGGTGTACCTGGGGAGTATGGGAGGTGTGCCTGGGAATATCGAATGTGCCTGGGAATATCGGAGGTGTACTGAGTGTCAGAGGTGTGCACTGGGGTGTCAGGAGGGCAGTGTGCCAGGGAATGTCGATGGTGCTGCACCTGGGAGTGTACCTGGCAGTGTCCAGCGGTGTGCCTGGGGTGTCAGAGGTGTACCAGGGAATGTCAGTGGAGAGAACCTGGGAGTGTCAAAGGTGTACCTGGGGAACTCAGAGGTGTACCCAGGAATATGGAAGTTTACCTGGGAATGTCGGGAGGACTACCTGGGAATATCGGAGGTGTACCAGGGAGTGTCAGAGGTGTGCCTGGGGAGTGTCAGAGGCGTATCTGGAAGTGTCGGAATGTGCAGGGTGTCAGAGTGTACCAGAGATATCAGTGGAGTACCTGGGGTGTCAGAGGTGTACCTGGGAATGTCAGAGTGTGCCTGGGGTGTCAGGGTGTGCCTGGGGAGTGTCCAGAGGGTGTGCCAGGGGTGTGAGAGGTGTGCCTGTGGTGGTGTGAGAGGTGTGCCTGGGGTGTCTGGGGTGTGCCTGGGGGTATCTGGGGTGTGCCTGGGTGTCTGAGGTGTCCCTGGGAGTGTCAGGGTGTGTCTGCAGAATGTCACAGGGAGGTGTGTCTGGAAGTGTCAGGCGTGTGCCTGGGGTGTCACATGCCAAGGAATGTCAGTGGAGTACCTGGAGTGTCAGAGGTGTGCCTGGGAGTGTCAGATGTGTGCCTGGGGTGTGTGCCTGGGAGTGTCAGAGGTGTACCAGGGGGTGTCCAGGGGGCATGCCTGGGAGTGTCAGGTGTGCACCTGGGAGTGTCTGGGGTGTGCCACCAGAGGTATCTGGGTGTGCCTGGGGTGTCGGCGGTGTACTGGGGTGTCTGAGGGTGTACCTGGGGAGTGTCAGAGGGTGTGCTGGGGTGTCAGAGGGTGTGCCTGGGGTGTCAGAGGTGTGCATGGGAGTGTCGGAGGCGGACCTGGGAATCCAGAGGTGTACGTAGAAGTGTCAGAGGTGTGCCTGGGGTGTCCAGAGTGTGCCTGGGAGACAGCAGTGTGCCTGGGGTGTCGGAGGTGTACCTGGGAGTGTGAGATGTGCACAAGTGTGACTGAAGTGTGTGCCTGGGGTGTCAGGTGTGCTGGGGTGTCAGAAGTGTGCCAGAATGTCAGAGGTGTGTACTAAGGTGTCTGAGGGGGTACCTGGAGTGTCAGAGGTGTGCCTACTGGGAGTGTCAGAGGTGCACTTGGGGTGTCAGAGGTGCACCTTGGTCAGCTCTGGGGTGTACCTAAGGGGAGTGTCTGGGTGTACCTGGCAGTGTCTGATGTGTAACTGGCAGTGTCATGGTGTGCCTGGGAGTGTCAGCGGTACTTATAAGGTGTGTTAGAGAGTGTATCAGAATTGTCAGAGGTGTACCTGGGGTGTCAGATGTGTACCTTAAGTGTCAGAGGTGTGCCTGGGGTGTCAGAGGGTGTGCCTGGAGTCAGAGGTGTGCCTGGGGAGTGTCAAGAGATGTACCTGGGGTGTGTCAGAGGTGTATCTGGGAGTGTCGGACGTGTACCTGGGAGTGTCCAGAGTGTGCCAGGGAATGTCAGTGGAGTGCCTGGGATTTATCAGGGTGTGTGCCTGGCAGTGTCAGAGGTGTGCCTGGGAGTGTCAGAGGGAGTACCAAGGGTGTCAGAGGGAATGCCTAGGAGTGTCAGGGTGTGCCTGGGTGTCAGAGGGTGTGCCTGGGGAGTGTCGGGAGGGTTTACCTGGGATTGTCAGAGTTGTGCCTCTATGGGGGTGTCCAGGCGGACCTGGGGAGTGTCAGAGGAATTGTGCCTGGGAGTATCAGAGAGGTGTGCAGGGTATCAGGAGGTGTACCTGGGAATGGCAGAGGTATACCAGAGTGTCAATGGAAGTGCCTGGGAGTCTGCCAGGGAGTGTCAATGGAGTACCTGGGAGTCTCAAGGTGTGCCTGGTAGTATCGGATGTGCCTGAGGTCTGAGGGTGAACCAGGTGTGGGGAGTACCTGGGGTGTCAGAGGTGTGCCTGGGAGTATCGGAGGTGTGCCTGGGAGTATCGGGAGGTGTGCCTGGGAGTGTCAGAGGTGTACCTGGGGTGTCAGAGGTGTATGGGTGTCAGAGATGTGCCTGGGGTGTCGTGGGTGTATCTGGGGTGTCGGACGTGTGCAGGCGTGTGAGGTGTGCAGGGTCAGTGGGTGCCGAGTGTCAGAGGTGTGCCTGGGAATGTCAGAGGTTTACAGGGGTATCGGGTGTGCCTGGGGAGTGTCATAGGTGTGCTTGGGTGTGTCAGAGTGCCTGGGGTGGGGTGCTGTGGGTGTCTGAGGGGTGCCTGGGGTGTCTGGGGTGTGCCTGGCAGTTTCTGGGGTGTGCCTGGCAGTGTCTGGGGTGACTGGCAGTGTCAGCCGGTGTGCCTTGGGAGAGTCAGAGGTGTTCCTGGGAGTGACAGAGATGTGCCTGGGGGTGTCAGAGGTGTATCTGGAGTGTCGGACGTGTGCCTGGGAGTGTCAGAAGTGTACCAGGGAATATCAGTGGTACCTGGGATTGTCAAGGGTGTGCCTGGTAGTGTCTGAGGTGTGACTGGCAGTCAGCGGTGTGCCTGGGAATGGGGTGTTCCTGGAGTGTCAGAGATGTGCCTGGCGGAGTCAGCCAGGGAGTGTAGAGGTGTGCCTGGGGTGTCATGAGTGTGCCTGGGGTGTCAGAGGTGTGCCTGGGGTGTCAGGGTGTGCCTGGGAGTGTTGGATGCCTGGGGGTGTCAGGGTGTGCCAGGGATGTCAGTGGAGTGCCTGGGATTGTCAGAGGTGTGCCTGGGTGTCAGAGGTGTGCCTGGGGTGTCAGAGGTGTGCCTGGGAGTGTCGGACGTTTACCTGGGGTGTCAGAAGTGTACCAGGGAATGTCAGTGGGTTCCTGGGATTGTCAGAGGTGTGCCTAGCAGTGTCAGGGTGTACCTGGGGTGTCAGGGTACCAAGGGTGTCAGAGGGAATGCCTGGTGTCAGAGGTGCACCTGGGAGTGTCAGAGGTGTGCCTAAGGGTATCAGGAGGTTTACCTGGGTTGGGGTTGTGTACCTGGAGTGCGGAGGCGGACCTGGGAGTGTCAGAGGTGGCACCGGGAGTATCAGAGGTGTGCCTGGGAGTATCGGAGGTGTGCCTGGGAATGTCAGAGGTATGCCAGGGGTGTCAGTGAAGGTGCCTGGGAGTCTCAAGGTGTGCCTGGGGTATCAGTGCCCTGAGAGTCTCAGAGGTGAACAGAGTGTCAGAGGTACCTGGGAGTGTCAGAGGTGTGCCTGGGGAGTATAGGAGTGTGCCTGGGGAGTATCAGAGGTGTGCCTGGGGTGTCAGAGGTGTGCCTGGGGTGTCAGAGGTGTGCCTGGGAGTGTCAGAGATGTGCCTGGGCGTGTCAGTAGGTGTATCTGGGGATGTCGGACGTGTGCCTAGGAGTGTCAGAGGTGTACCAGGAATGTCAGTGGAGTACCTGGGAGTGTCAGAGGTGTGCCTGGGGAGTATCAGGAGGCGGACCTGGGAGTGTCAGAGGTGTGCATGGGGTGTCAGGCGGACCTGGGGTGTCAGAGGTGTACATGGGGAGTGTCAGAGGTGTGCCTGGGGTGTCAGAGGTGTGCCTGGGAGGAACAGCGGTGTGTGCTTGGGGAGTGTCGGAGGTGTACCTGGGGGTGTGAGAAGTGTGCCTGGGGTGTCGGCGGTGTGCCTGGGGTGTCAGGAGGTGTGCCTGGGTGTGTCAAGGTGTGCTTGTGGAGTGTCAGGGTGTACCTGGGGGTGTCTGAGGGGTACCTGGGGAGCGTTAGAGGTGTGCTAGGAGTGTCAGAGGGTGCACTTGGGGTGTGTCAGAGGTGCACATTGGAGTGTGGGGGCCTGGGTGTCTGAGGGTGTGCCTGGCAGTGTCTGGAGGTGTAACTGGCAGTGTCAGCGGTGCAGAGCGTCAGCGGTGCACCTGGTGTGTTTAGTGGTGTATCAGGGGAGTGTCAGAGGTGCATGGTGTCAGAGGTGTGCCGAGTGTCAGAGGTGTGCCTGGGGGTGTCAGGGGTGTGCCTGGGAGAGTCAGAGGTGTACCTGGGAGTGTCAGAGATGTGCCTGGGGAGTGTCAGAGGTGTATCTGGGGTGTCGGACGTGTGCCTGGGAGTGTCAGAGGTGTGCCAGGGAGATGTCAGTGGAGTACTTGGGATTGTCAGAGGGTGTGCCTGGTGTCAGAGGTGTGCCTGGGAGTGTCAGAGAGTACCAAGGGTGTCAGAGGAATACCTAGGAGTGTCAGAGGTGGCACCTAGTGTCAGAGGTGTACCTGGAGTATCGGAGGTTTACCTGGGATGTGTCAGAGTTGTACCTGAGTGTCAGGAGGCGGACCTGGGAGTGTCAGAGGTGTGCCTGGGGTATCAGAGGTGTGCCTGGGGTATCGGAGGTGTGCCTGGGAATGTCAGAGTATGCCAGGGGTGTCAATGGAAGTGCCTGGGAGTCTCATAGGTGTGCCTGGTATCGGAAGTGTACCTGAGGGGTCTCAGAGGTGAACCAGGGAGTGTCAGAGTGCCTGGAAGTGTCAGAGGGTGTACCTGGGAGTATCGGAGGTGTGCACCTGGGAGTATCAGGTGTGCCTGGGGAGTGTCAGAGGTGTGCCTGGGAGTGTCAGAGGTGGCCTGGGGTGTCAGAGATGTGCCTGGGGTGTCAGTAGGTGTATCTGGGAGTGTCGGACGTGTGCCTGGGGTGTCAGGGGTGTGCAAGGGGAATGGTGGAGTACCTGGGAGTGTCAGGGTGTACCTGGAATGTCAGAGGTTTGCCGGGTGTATCGGAGGTGTGCCTGGGGTGTCATGGGTGTGCTTGGGGTGTCAGGAGGTGTGCCTGGGGTGTCACCGGTGTGCCTGGGGAGTGTCTGAGGGTGTGCCTGGGGTGTCAGAGGTGTGCCTGGGGTGTCAAGTGCTTGGGAGTGTCAGAGGTGCACGTGGTGTCTGGGGTGTGCCTGGAGTGTCAGAGGTGTGCCTGGGAGTGTCTGGGGTGTGCCTGAGGTATCTGGGGTGTGCCTGGCAGTTTCTGGGTGTGCCTGCAAGTGTCTGAGGTGTAACTGGCAGTGTCACGGGGTGTGCCTGGGAGAGTCAGAGGTGTTCCTGAGTGACAGAGATGTGCCTGGGGTGTCAGTGGGTGTATCTAGGTGTCGGACGTGTACCTGGGCGTGTCAGGGTGTACAGGGATGTCAGTGGGTGCTATTGTCAGGGGTGTGCCTGGGGTGTCAGAGGTGTGCCTGGAGTGTCAGCGGTGTGCCTGGGAGAGTCAGGGTGTTCCTGGGGTGTCAGAGATGTGCCTGGGAGAGTCAGCGGTGCACCTGGGAGTGTTAGAGGTGTGCCTGGAGTGTCATGGGTGTGCCTGGGTGTCAGAGATGTGCCTGGGAGTGTCAGAGGTGTATCTGGGGTGTCCGGACGTGTGTCCTGGGGTGTCAGAGTGTACAGGGAATGTCGTGGAGTACCTGGGATTGTCAGAGGTGTGCCTGGCAGTGTCAGAGGTGTACCTGGGAGTGTCAGAGGAGTGCCAAGGAGTGTCAGAGGAATACCTAAGTGTCAGAGGTGTGCCTGGGGTTTCAGAGGTGTGCCTAGGGTATCAGAGGTTTACCTGGGAGTGTCAGAGTTGCCTGGGGTGTCGGAGGCGGACTTGGGGATGTCAGAGGTGTGCCTGGGGTATCAGAGGTGTGCCTGGGAGTGTCAGAGGTGTGCCTGGGAATGTCAGAGGTAACCCAGGGTGTCTGTGGGAGTACCTGTGAGTCTCAAGGGTGTGCCTGGGAGTAACGGAGGTGTGCCTGGGGAGTGTCAAGGTGTACCTGGGATTGTCAGAGGTGTACCTGGCAGTGTCAGAGGTGTCCCTGGGAGTGTCAGAGGAGTGCAAGGGAGTGTCAGAGGAATACCTGGGAGTGTCAGAGGTGTACATGGGAGTATCAGAGGTGTACCTAGGAGTATCGGAGGTTTACCTGGGATTGTCAGAGTTGTACTGGGGAGTGTCGGAGGCGGACCTGGGAGTGTCAGGTGTGCCTGGGAGTGTCAGAGGTGTACCTGGGAATGTCAGAGGTAACCCAGGGAGTGTCAGTGAAGTACCTGTAGTCTCAAAGGTGTACCTGGGAGTATCGGAGGTGTGCCTGGGGGTCTCAGAGGTGAACCAGGGGTGTCAGAGGCCTGGGAGTGTCAGAGGTGTGCCTGGGTATCGAGGTGTGCCTGGGAGTATCGGAGGTGTACCTGGGCGTGTCAGAGGTGTGCCTGGGGAGTATCAGAGGTGTGCCTGGGGTGTCAGAGGTGTGCTTGGGAGTGTCAGGGGTGTGTGGGAGTCTCGGAGGTGTGTAACTGGGAATCAGAGGTGTGCCAGGAGTGTCGGTGGAGTGCCTGGGGTCTCAAGGTGTGCCTGGGGTATCAGAGGTGTATGGAATATCAGGTGTGCTTGGGAATATCAGGAGGTGCCTATAGTGTCGGAGGTGTGCCTGGGGTGTCGGAGGTGTCCAGGGATGTCAGTGGTGTACCTGGGGTGTCGAGGTGTGACCTGGCAGTGTCAGCGGTGTGCCTGGGAGTGTCAGGGAGTGTGCCAGGTGTCAGTGGAGTACCTGGGGTGTCAGGTGTGCCTGGGGTGTCGGGGTGTGCAGGATGTGGGAGTTTGCCTGGGAATGGGGGTGCCAGAGTGTCAGAGGTGTGCCTGGGAGTGTCAGAGGTGTATCTGGAAGTGTCAGAGGTGTACCTGGGGTCAGAGCTGTACCAGGGAATGTCAGTGGAGTGCCTGGGAGTGTCAGAGGTGTGCCTGGGGAATGTCAGAGGGTGTGCCTGGGGGGTGTCGGGAGGTGTGCCTGAGAGTGTCAGAGGTGTGCCTGGGGAGTGTCTGGGGTGTGCCTGAGGTATCTGGGGTGTGCCTGGGGTGTCTGAGGTGCCTGGGGTGTCAGGCTGCAGGGGATGTCAGTGGAGTGCCTGGGAGTGTGAGGTGTGCCTGGGGAGTGTCAGAGATTGGCACCAGGGGTGTCAGGGGGTGTGCCTGGGGTGTCAGGTGTGCCTGGGGTGTCTGGGTGTGCCTAGGGTATCTGAGGTGTGCCTGGGAGTGTGGGGTGTGCCTGGGGTGTCTGAGGTGTGCCTGGGATGTCAGAGGTGTGCCTGGGAGTGTCAGAGGTGTGCCTGGGAGTGTCAGAGGGTGTACTGGGGTGTGAGGTGTGCCTGGGAGAGAGACAGCGGTGTACCTGGGGTGTCGGAGGTGTACCTGGGGTGTGAGAGGTGTGCCTGGGGAGTGTCGGCGGTGTGCCTGGGAGTGTCAGGTGTGCCTGGGGTGTCAGAGGTGTGCTTGGGGTGTCAGAGGTGTGCCTGGGGTGTCTGAGGGGTGCCTGGGGTGTCAGAGGTGTGCCTAGGGTGTCAGAGTGCCGGTGTCAGAGGTGCACCTTGGGTGTCTGAGGTGTACCTGGGAGTCTGGGGTGTACCTGGCGGTGTCTGAGGTGTGACTGGGAGAGTCAGGGGTGTTCCTGGGAGTGAGCAGAGATGTGCCTGGGGAGTGTCAGAGGTGTACCTAGGAATTTCGGAAGGTTTATCTGGGACTGTCAGAGTTGTGCCTGGGAGTGTCGGAGGCGGAACTGGGGTGTCAGAGGTGTACTGGGGATTATCAGAGTTGTACCTGGAGTATCGGAGGTGTGCCTGGGAATGTCAGAGGTATACCAGGGATTGTCAGTGAAGTACCTGGGAGTGTCAGAGTTGTACCTGGGAGTGTCGGAGGCGGACCTGGGAGTGTCAGAGGTGTACCTGGGAGTATCAGAGGTGTACATGGGAGTGTCAGAGGTGTACCTGGGAATGTCAGAGGATACCAGGGAGTGTCAGTGAAGTAACTGGGAGTCTCAAAGGTGTACCTGGGAGTATCGGAGGTGTACCTGGGAATATCGGAGGTGTACCTGGGAATATCGGAGGTGTACCAGGGAGTGTCAGAGGTGTACCTGGACGTCTCAGAGGTGAACCAGGGAGTGTCAGAGGAGTACCTGGAGTGTCAGAGGTGTACCTGGGAGTATCGGAGGTGTACCTGGGAGTATCGGAGGTGTACCTGGGAGTGTCAGAGGTGTACCTGGGAGTATCAGAGGTGTACCTGGGAGTGTCAGAGGTGTACTTGGGAGTGTCAGGGGTGTAACTGGGAGTCTCGGAGGTGTAACTGGGAATGTCAGAGGTGTACCAGGGAGCGTCAGTCGAGTACCTGGGAGTCTCAAAGGTGTACCTGGGAGTATCAGAGTTGTACCTGGGAATATCGGAGGTGTACCTGGGAATATCGGAGGTGTACCTGGGAATGTCAGAGGTGTACCTGGGAGTGTCGGAGGTGTACCTGGGAGTGTCACAAGAGTACCTGGGATTGTCAGAGGTGTACCTGGCAGTGTCAGAGGTTTACCTGGGAGTGTCAGAGATGTACCTGGGAGTGTTAGAGGTGTATCTGGGAGTGTCGGACGTGTACCTGGGAGTGTCAGTGGAGTACCTGGGAGTGTCCAAGGTATTCCTGGGAGTATCAGAGCTATACCTGAGAGTGTCAGAGGTGTACCTGGGAGTGTCAGGGGTATAACTGGGAGTCTCGGAGGTGTAACTGGGAATGTCAGAGGTGAACCAGGGAGTGTCAGTGGAGGACCTG
This sequence comes from Homarus americanus, assembly GCF_018991925.1. Classification (NCBI taxonomy): domain Eukaryota; kingdom Metazoa; phylum Arthropoda; class Malacostraca; order Decapoda; family Nephropidae; genus Homarus; species Homarus americanus. Next base: position 18,140 of record NW_024741429.1, read on the forward strand.
GGAGTCTCAAAGGTGTACCTGGGAGTATCAGAGGTATAACTGGGAATATCGGAGGAGTACATGGGAATATCGGAGGTGTACCTAGGAGTGTCAGAGGTGTACCTGGGAGTGTCAGAGGTGTACCTGGGAGTGTCACAGGTACCTCGGATTGTCAGAGGTGTACCTGGCAGTGTCAGCGGTGCACCTGGGTGTGTTAGAAGTGTATCAGGGAGTGTCAGAGGTGTACCTGGGAGTGTCAGAGGTGTACCTGGGAGTGTCAGAGGTGTACCTGGGAGTGTCGGTGGTGTACCTGGCAGTGTCTGAGGTGTACCTGGCAGTGTCTGAGGTGTACCTGGCAGTGTCAGCGGTGTACCTTCGAGTGTCAGCGGCGTACCTGGGAGTGTTAGACGTGTATGAGGGAGTGACAGAGGAGTACCTAGTAGTGTTAGAGGTGTACCTGGGAGTGTCAGAGGTGTACCTGGGAGTGTCAGGGGTGTACCAGGGAATGTCAGTGGAGTACCTGGCAGTGTCTGAGGGGTACCTGGGAGTATCGGAGGTGTACCTGGGAGTGTCTGAGGTGTACCTGGCAGTGTCTGAGGTGTACCTGGCAGTATCGGAGGTGTACTTGGGAGTGTCAGAGGTGTACCTGGGAGTATCAGAGGAGTACCTGGGAGTGTCAGAGGTGTACCTGGGAGTGTCAGGGGTGTAACTGGAAGTCTCGGAGGTGTAACTGGGAATGTCAGAGGAGTTCCAGGGAGTGTCAGTGGAGTACCTGGGAGTCTCAAAGGTGTACCTGGGAGTATCAGAGGTATAACTGGGAATATCGGAGGTGTACATGGGAATATCGGAGGTGTACCTGGGAGTGTCAGAGGTGTACCTGGGAGTGTCAGAGGTGTACCTGGGAGTGTCACAGGTACCTCGGATTGTCAGAGGTGTACCTGGCAGTGTCAGCGGTGCACCTGGGTGTGCTAGAAGTGTATCAGGGAGTGTCAGAGGTGTACCTGGGAGTGTCAGAGGTGTAACTGGGAGTGTCAGAGGTGTACCTGGGAGTGTCAGAGGTGTACCTGGGAGAGTCAGAGGTGTACCTGGGAGTGTCAGAGATGTACCTGGGAGTGTCAGAGGTGTATCTGGGAGTGTCGGACGTGTACCTGGGAGTGTCAGAAGTGTACCAGGGAATGTAAGTGGAGTACCTGGGATTGTTAGAGGTGTACCTGGGAGTGTCAGAGGAGTACCAAGGAGTGTCAGAGGAATACCTAGGCGTGTCAGAGGTGTACCTGGGAGTGTCAGAGGTGTACCTAGGAGTATCGGAGGTTTACCTGGTAGTGTCAGAGTTGTACCTGGGAGTGTCGGAGGCGGACCTGGGAGTGTCAGAGGTGTTCCTGGGAGTATCAGAGGTGTACCTAGGAGTATCGGAGGTTTACCTGGGAGTGTCAGAGTTGTACCTGGGAGTGTCGGAGGTGGACCTGGGAGTATCAGAGGAGTACCTGGGAGTGTCAGAGGTGTACCTGGGAGTGTCAGGGGTGTAACTGGAAGTCTCGGAGGTGTAACTGGGAATGTCAGAGGTGTTCCAGGGAGTGTCAGTGGAGTACCTGGGAGTCTCAAAGGTGTACTTGGGAGTATCAGAGGTATAACTGGGAATATCGGAGGTGTACATGGGAATATCGGAGGTGTACCTGGGAGTGTCAGAGGTGTACCTGGGAGTGTCAGAGGTGTACCTGGGAGTGTCACAGGTACCTCGGATTGTCAGAGGTGTACCTGGCAGTGTCAGCGGTGCACCTGGGTGTGTTAGAAGTGTATCAGGGAGTATCAGAGGTGTACCTGGGAGTGTCTGAGGTGTACCTGGGAGTGTCAGAGGTGTACCTGGGAGTGTCAGAGGTGTACCTGGGAGAGTCATAGTGTACCTGGGAGTGTCAGAGATGTACCTGGGAGTGTCAGAGGTGTATCTGGGAGTGTCGGACGTGTACCTGGGAGTGTCAGAAGTGTACCAGGGAATGTAAGTGGAGTACCTGGGATTGTCAGAGGTGTACCTGGCAGTGTCAGAGGTGTACCTGGGAGTGTCAGAGGAGTACCAAGGAGTGTCAGCGGAATACCTAGGCGTGTCAGAGGTGTACCTGGGAGTGTCAGAGGTGTACCTAGGAGTATCGGAGGTTTACCTGGGAGTGCCAGAGTTGTACCTGGGAGTGTCGGAGGCGGACCTGGGAGTGTCAGAGGTGTTCCTGGGAGTATCAGAGGTGTACCTGGGAGTATCGGTGGTGTACCTGGAAATGTCAGAGGTATACCAGGGAGTGTCAGTGAAGTACCTGGGAGCCTCAAAGGTGTACCTGGGAGTATCGGAGGTGTACCTGATAGTCTCAGAGGTGATCTAGGGAGTGTCAGAGGAGTACCTGGGAGTGTCAGGAGGCACTTGGGAGTTTCTGGAGGTGTACCTGGCAGTGTCTGAGGTGCACCAAGGGTATCGAGGTGTACCTGGGAGTGTCAGGAGGTGTACTGGGAGTATCAGACGAGTACCTGGGAGTGTCAGAGGTGTACCTGGGAGTGCTCAGGGGTGTAATCTGGAAGTCTCGGAGGTGTAACTGAATGTCAGAGGTGTTCCAGGAGTGTCAGTGGAGTACCTGGGAGTCTCTCAAGGTGTACCTGGGAGTATAAGAGGTACCAGGGAATGTCAGTAGTACTCGGATTGTCAGAGTTGTACTGGCAGTGTCAGAGGTGTACCTGGGAGTGTCAGAGGAGTACCAAGGAGGTCAGAGAATACCTAGAGTGTCAGAGGTGTACCTGGAAGTGTCAGGAGGTGTGCCTAGAGTATCAGAGGTGTACCTGGGAGTATCGGAGGTGTACCTGGGAATGTCAGAGGTATACCAGGGAGTGTCAGTGAAGTACCTGGGAGTCTCAAAGGTGTACCTGGGAGACGGGAAGTGTACCTGAGAGTCTCAGAGGTGAACCAGGGAGTCAGAGGAGTACCTGGGAGGTCAGAGATGGGAGTGTCAGAGGTGTACCAGGGAGTGTCAGAGGTGTACCTGGGAGTGTCAGAGGTGTATCTGAAGTGTCGGACATGTACCTGGGAGTGTCAGAGCTGTACCAGGAATGTCAGGAGTACCTGGGAGGTCAGAGGTGTACCTGGGAATGTCAGAGGTGTACCTGGGAGTGTCAGGAGGTGTACCTGGGAGTGTCAGAGGTGTACCAGGAGCACAAGGTACCTGGGAGTGTCAGAGGTGTACCTGGGATTGTCTGGGGTGTACCTGAGAGTATCTGGGGTGTACCTGGGAGGTCTGGGGTGTCCCTGGGAGGTCAGAGGTGTACCTGGGAGGTCAGAGGTGTATCTGGAAGTGTCGGACGTACCTGGGAGTGTCAGGAGCTGTACCAGGAATGTCAGTGGAGTACCTGGGAGGCCGAGGTACCTGGGAATGTCAGAGGTGTACATGGGAGTGTCGGATGGGGACCTGGGAGTCTCAGAGGTGTACATGGGAGGCTGAGAGGTGTACCTGGGAGGTCAGAGGTGTACCTGGGAGAGACAGCAGTGTACTGGGAGTATCGGGAGGTGTACCTGGGAGTGTGAGGAGGGGTACCTGGGAGTGTCGGCGGTGTACCTGGGAGTGTCGGAGGTGTACCTGGAGTACAAGGTACTTGGGAGTGTCAGGAGGTACCTGGGAGTGTCTGAGGGGTACCTGGGAGGTCAGGAGGTGTGCCTAGGAGTGTCAGAGGTGCACTTGGGAGTGTCAGAGGTGCAGCTTGGAGTGTCTGAGGTGTACCTGGGAGTGTCTGAGGTGTACCTGGCAGTGTCTGGAGGTGTAACTGGCAGTGTCAGGGTGTACCTGGGAGTGTCAGGGCGGTGCACCTGGGTGTGTCTGGAGGTGTATCAGGGAGGTCAGCGGTGTACCTGGGAGTGTCAGAGGTGTACCTGGGAGGCCAGAGGTGTACCTGGGAGTGTCAGAGGTGTACCTGGGAGAGTCAGAGGTGTACCTGGGAGGCTGGGGAGATGTACCTGGGAGTGTCAGGAGGTGTCCTGGGAGGTCGGACGTGCCTGAGCAAAAGTACCAGGGAATGTCAGTGGGAGTCCTGGGATTGTCAGAGGTGTACCTGGCAGTGTCAGAGGTGTACCTGGGAGTGTCAGAGGAGTACCAAGGAGTGTCGAGGAATACCTAGAGTGTCAGAGGTGTACCTGGGAGTGTCAGAGAGTGTACCTAGGAGTATCGGAGGTTTATCTGGGATTGTCAGAGTTGTACCTGGGAGTGTCGGAGGCGGAACTGGGAGTGTCAGAGGTGTACCTGGGAGTATCAGAGGTGTACCTGGGAGTATCGGAGGTGTACCTGGGAATGTCAGAGGTATACCAGGGATTGTCAGTGAAGTACCTGGAAGTCTCAAAGGTGTACCTGGGAGTATCAAATGTACCTGAGAGTCTCAGAGGTGAACCAGGAGTGTCAGAGGAGTACCTGGGAGTGTCAGAGGTGTGACCTGGGAGCACGGATGTGTACCTGGGAGTACGGGAGGTGTACCTGGGAGTGTCAGAGGTGTACCTGAGGCCAGAGGTGTACCTGGGAGTGTCAGAGGTGTACCTGGGAGTGTCAGAGGTACCTGGGAGTGTCAGAGGTTACCTGGGAGAGTCAGAGGTGTGGAGGTCAGAGATGCCTGGAGTGTCAGAGGTATCTGGGAGTGCTGAAGGTGCCTGGAGGTCAGAGGTACCAGGAATGTCAGTAGTACCTGGGATTGTCAGAGGTGTACCTGGCAGTGTCAGAGGTGTACCTGGGAGGTCAGAGGAGTACCAGGAGTGTCAGAGGAATACCTAGAGTGTCAGAGGTGTACCTGGAAGTGTCAGAGGTGTACCTAGGGAGATCAGAGGTGTACCTGGGAGTATCGGTGGTGTACCTGGGAATGCAGAAGTATACCAGGAGTGTCAGTGAAGTACCTGGGCTCAAAGGTGTACCTGGGAGTACGGAAGTGTACCTGAGAGTTCAGAGGTGAACCAGGAGGTCAGAGAGTCCTGGGACAGAGGTACCTGGGAGTATCGGGAGGTGTACTGGGAGACGGGAGGTGTACCTGGGATTGTCAGAGTTGTCCTGGGAGCAGCCGGAGGTGACCTGGGACTGTCAGAGGTGTACCTGGGAGTATCAGAGGTGTACCTGGGAGTATCGAAGGTGTACCTGGGAATGTCAGAGGTAACCAGGAGGTCAGTGAAGTCCTGGGAGTCTCAAGGTGTACCTGGTCGGAAGTGTACCTGAGAGTCTCAGAGGTGAACCAGGGAGTGTCAGGAGTACCTGGGAGGTCAGAGGTGTACCTGGGAGATCGGAGGTGTACCTGGGAGACGGGAGGTGTACCTGGGAGTGTCAGAGGTGTACCTGGGAGGTCAGAGGTGTACCTGGGGAGGCGAGATGTACCGGGAGGCCAGTAGGTGTATCTGGGAGGTCGGACGTGTACCCAGGAGTGTCAGAGGTGTACCAGGGAATGTCAGTGAGTACCTGGGAGGTGGGGAGGCCTGGAGGTCGGAGGTGTACCTGGAGGTCATAGGTTTACTTGGGGAGTGTCAGAGGTACCTGGGAGGTCACCGGTGTGGGATGTCTGAGGTACCTGGGAGGTCAGAGGTGGCCTAGGATGCCAGGGAGGTGTACTTGGGTGGCCAGAGGTGGGGAGAGTCACCGGTGTACCTGGGAGGTCTGAGGTGTACCTGGGAGGTCAGAGGTGTGCCTAGGAGTGTCAGGAGGTGCACTTGGGAGGTGGGGAGGTGCACTGGAGTGTCTGAGGTACCTGGGAGTGTCTGAGGTACCTGGCAGCCTGGAGGTGTACCTGGCAGTGTTGGAGGTGTAACTGGCAGTGTCACGGTGTATCTGGGAGTGTCGGACGTGTACCTGGTAGGCACAGAAGTGTACCAGGAATGTCAGTGGAGTACCTGGGATTGTCAGGAGGTGTACCTGGCAGTGTCTGAGGTGTAACTGTCAGTGTCAGCGGTGTACCTGGGAGAGTCAGAGGTGTTCCTGGGAGTGTCAGAGATGTGCCTGGGAGAGTCAGCGGTGCACCTGGGAGTGTCAGAGGTACCTGGGAGTGTCACCGGTGCACCTGGGAGGTTAGAGGTTTACCTGGGAGTGTCATAGTACCTGGGAGGTCAGAGGTACCTGGGAGAGTAGAGGTGTTCCTGGGAGTGTCGGTGATGTACCTGGGAGTGTCAGAGGCCTGGGAGCATGGACGTGTACCTGGGAGAAGTGGTACCAGGAATGAGTAACGGGATTGCTGGGAGGTACCTGGCAGGTCAGAGGTGTACCTGGGAGGTGTCAGAGGAGCACCAAGGAGTCAGAGGAATACCTAGGAGTGTCAGAGGTGTACCTGGGAGTTTCAGAGGTGTACCTAGGGAGTATCGAAGGTTTACCTGGGAGTGTCAGAGCACTCAGGAGTGTCGGAGGCGACCAGGGAGGTCAGAGGTGTACCTGGGAGTATCAGAGGTGTACCTGGAGTGTCAGAGGTACCTGGGAATGTCAGAGGCAACCCAGGAGCTGAAGTACTGTGAGTTCTCAAAGGTGCATGGGGAGACGGGAAGTGTACCTGGGAGTCTCAGAGGAAACCAGGAGTGTCAGAGGAGTACCTGGGAGTGTCAGAGGAGGCCTAGGAGACGGAGGTGTACCTGGCATGTGAGGTAATGGGCGTGTGAGAGGTGCCTGGGAGACAGGAGGTGTACCTGGGAGTGTCAGAGGTATGGGGAGTGTCGGGGTGTAACTGGGAGCTCTGGAGGTGTACTGGGAATGTCAGAGGTGTACCAAGGAGTGTCAGTGAGGCCTGGGAGTCTCAAAGGTGAATGGGAGACACGGGAGGTACCTGGGAATAACGGAGGTGTACCTAGGAATATCGGAGGTGTACCTATGAGTGTCAGAGGTGTACCTGGGAGTGTCGGAGGAGTACCAGGAATGTCAGTGGTGTACCTGGGAGGTGGAGGTGTACCTAGCAGTGTCAGCGGTGTACCTGGGAGGTCAGAGGTGTACCAGGGAATGTCAGTGGAGTACCTGGAGTGTCAAAGGTGTACCTGGGAGTGTCAAAGGTGTACCTGGGAATATCGGAGGTACCTGGGAATACGGGAGGTACCAGGAGTGTCAGAGGTGACGGGAGTGTCAGAGGTGTATCTGGAATGTCGGAAATGTACCTGGGAGTGTCAGAGCTGTACCAGGGAATGTCAGAGTACCTGGGAGGTCAGAAGTGTACCGGGAAATGTCAGAGGTACCTGGGAGTGTCAGAGGTGTACCTGGAGTGTCAGAGGTGTACCAGGGAGTATCAGAGGTGTACCTGGAGTGTCAGAGGTGTACCTGGGAGGCTCTGGGGTTTGAGAGTATCTGGGGTGTACCTGGGAGTGTCTGAGGTGTCCCTGGGAGGTCAGAGGTGTACCTGGGAGTGTCAGAGGTGTATCTGGGAAGTCGGACGTGTACCTGGAGTGTCAGAGCTGTACCAGGGAATGTCAGTGGAGTACCTGGGAGTGTCAGAGGTGTACCTGGGAGGTCAGGGGTGTACCTGGGAGTGTCAGAGGTGTACCTGGGAGTACGGGAGGTGTACCTGGGATTATCGGAGGTGTACCTGGGAGTGTCAGAGGTGTACCCAGGGCGTCAGAGGTGTACCTGGGAGGCCAGAGGTACCTGGGAGTGTCAGGAGGTGTACCTGGGAGTGTCAGAGGTGTACCTGGGAGAGTCAGAGGTGTACTTGGGAGGGTCAGAGATGTACCTGGGAGTGTCAGAGGTGTATCTGGGAGGTCAGAAGTGTACCAGGGAATGTCAGTGAGTACCTGGATTGTCAGAGGTGTACCCAGTGTCAGAGGTGTACCTGGGAGTGTCAGAGGAGTACCAAGGAGTGCAGAGGAATACCAGGAGTGCTGGGAGGTGTACCTGAAGTGTCAGAGGGTTACCTAGGAGTATCAGAGGTGTACCTGGGAGCACGAGGTGTACCTAATGTCAGGAGGCATACCAGGGATGTCAGTGAAGTACCTGGGAGTCTCAAAGGTGTACCTGGGAGAGGGAAGTGTACCTGAGAGTCTCAGAGGTGAACCAGGAGTGTCAGAGGAGTAACTGGGAGTGTCAGAGGTGTACCTGGGAGCATGGGAGGTGAACCTGGGAGCACGGGAGGTGTACCTGGGACTCAGAGTTGTACCTGGAGTAAGCCGGAGGCGGGACCTGGGACTGTCAGAGGTGCACCTGGGAGCATCAGAGGTGTACCTGGGAGCACGAAGGTGTACCTGGGAATGTCAGAGGTATACCAGGGAGTCAGTGAAGTACCTGGGAGTCTCAAGGTGTACCTGGGAGACGAAGTGTACCTAGGTTCTCAGAGGTGAACCAGGAGTGTCAGAGGATACCTGGAGGTCAGAGGTGTACCTGGGAGTATCGGAGGTGTACCTGGGAGTATCGGAGGTACCTGGGAGTGTCAGAGGTACCTGGGAGTGTCAGAGGTACCTGGGAGGTCAGAGATGTACCTGGGAGGCCAGAGGTGTATCTTGGGAGTGTCGGACGTACCTAGGAGTGTCAGAGGTGTACCAGGAATGTCAGTTGAGTACCTGGGAGTGTCAGAGGTGTACCTGGGAGCATCGGAGGTGTACCTGGGAGTGTAAGGCACTTGGGAGTGTTAGAGGTGTACCTGGGAGTGTCACCGGTGTACCTGGGATGTCTGAGGTACCTGGAGTGTCAGAGGTGTGCCTAGGAGGTCAGAGGTGTATCTTGGGAGGTCAGAGGTGTACCTGGGAGTGTCACCGGTGTACCTGGGAGTGTCTGAGGTGTACCTGGAGTGTCAGAGGTGTGCCTAGGAGTGTAGAGGTGCACTTAGGAGTGTCAGAGGTGCACCTGGAGTGTCTGGAGGTACCTGGGAGTGTCTGAGGTGTACCTGGCGTTTTGGAGGTGTACCCAGTGTCTGGAGGTGTAACTGGCAGTGTCAGCGGTTTATCTGGGAGTGTCGGACGGTACCTGGTAGTGCTTGAAGTGTACCAGGGAATGTCAGGGAGTACCTGGGATTGTCAGAGGTACCTGGCAGTGTCTGAGGTGTAACTGGCAGTTGGGCGGTGTACCTGGGAGAGTCAGAGAGGTGTTCCTGGAGTGTTGAGATGTGCCTGGGAGAGTGGGCCAGCACCTGGGAGGTTAGAGGTTTCCCTGGGAGGTCATAGGTGTACCTGGGAGTGTCAGAGGTGTACCTGGGAGGCCAGAGGTGTACCTAGGGAGAGTCAGAGGTGTTCCGGGAGGATGTGATGTACCTGGGAGGTTGGGAGGTGGCCTGGGAGTGTTGGACGTGTACCTGAGAGTGTCGGAGGGGTACCAGGGAATGTCAGTGGTAGTACCTGGGATTGTCGGAGTGTGTACCTGGCAGTGTACAGGTGTACCTGGGAGTGTCAGAGGTGTACCTGGGAGAGTCAGAGGTGTTCCTGGGAGGCCAGTGATGTACCTGGGAGCACACAGAGGTGTATCTGGGAGGAAGGACGTGTACCTGGGAGTGTCAGAAGTGTACCAGGGAATGTCAGTGGAGTACCTGGGATTGTCAGAGGTGTACCTGGCAGTGTCAGAGGTGTACCTGGGAGGTCAGAGAGTGGCTCAGAGTGTCAGAGAATACCTAGGAGGCTGGGGAGGTACCTGGGAGTTTAGAGGTGTACCTAGGAGCATTTGAAGGTTTACCTGGGAGTGTCAGAGTTGTACCCGGGAGTGTCGGAGGCACCAGGGAGTGTCAGAGGTGTACCTGGGAGTATCAGAGGTGTACCTGGGAGTGTCAGGAGGTGTACCCGAATGCCAGAGGCAACCCAGGAGTGGTGAAGTACCTGGAGTCTCAAAGGTGTACCTGGAGACCGAAGGTAACGGGAGTTCCCAGAGGTGAACCAGGGAGGCCAGAGGAGTACCTGGGAGTGTCAGGAGGAGCACCTAGGAGTATCGGGAGGTGGCCTGGGAGCACGGGAGGTGTACCAGGGGTGTCAGAGGTGGAACTGGGAGATCAGAGGTGTACCTGGGAGTGTCAGAGGTGTATGGGAGGCCAGGTGTAACTGAGTCTCGGAAGTGTAACTGGGAATGTCAGAGGTGTACCAGGGAGTGTCAGGAGTACCTGGGAGTCTCAAAGGTGTACCTGGGAGACGGGAGGTGTACCTGGGAATAAATGAGTGTGGGAATATAGGAGGTAAAATGGTGAGTGTGGGAGGTGTGGCCTGGGAGTGTTGGAGGAGTGACTGGAATGTCAGTGGTACCTGGGAGTGTCGGAGTGTGTACCTGGCGGTGTCAGCGGTGTACCTGGGAGTTTGGGAGGTGTACAAGGGAATGTCAGGAGTACCTGGGAGGTCAAAGGTGTACCTGGGAGTGTCAAAGGTGTACCTGGAATATGGGAGGTGTACGGGAATACGGGAGGTGTACCAGGAGGTCAGGAGGTGTGTACCTGGGAGGTCAGAGGTGTGTCTGGAAGTGTGCGGGAAATGTACCTGGGAGCAAATGAGCTGTAGCAACACGTAACTGAAACACACACTGAT
>NW_024741430.1:0-35032 GCF_018991925.1 Homarus americanus
AGTGGTGTGATGTCACCACTAGTAGTGTGATGTCTACCGGTGGTGTGATGTCCTGCAGTGGTGAGATGTCTACTAGTATTGTGTTGTCGTACCCGGTGGTGTGATGTCTTGCTAGTGGTGTGTTGTCCTGCAGTGGTGTGATGTCCTACCGGCGGTGATGTCCGACCCAGTGGTGTGATGTCCACACCAGTGGTGTGATGTCCTGCCAGTGGTGTGATGTCCTACCAGTGGTGTGATGTCTGCAGTAGTGTGATGTCCTGCCAGTGGTGTGTTGTCCTGCAGTGGTGTGGTTTCCTGCCCAGTGGTGTGTTGTCCTGCCAACGGTGTGATGTCCTACTGGTGGTGTGTTTGTCCACTACTGGTAGTGTGATGTCCTACTGGTGGTGTGTTTGTCCTGCCAGTGGTGTGATGTCCTACTGGTGGTGTGTTGTCCCTGCCATTGGTGATGTCCTGCACCAGTGGTGGCCAATTGTCCCTACCTGTGGCATGTGTCACCAGTGGTGTGATGTCCTGCAGTGGTGTGATGTTTCTTACTAATGGTGTGATGTCCTGCCAGGGTGTGATGTTTAGCTACAGTGGTGTGATGTCCTGCCGGTGGTGTGTTTGTCCTGCAGTGGTGTGATGTCCCAACCAGTAGTGTGTTGTCCTGACTGGTGGTGTTCTGCAGTAGTTGGTGTCCTACCCATTAGTGTGATGCCCTACCCAGTGGTGTGATGTCCTGCAGTGGTGTGATGTCCCTACCAGTGGTGTGATGCCTACTGGTGGGTGATGTCCTGCTAATTGGTGTGATGTCTACAGTGGTGTGTTGTCTACCAGTGGTGTGATGTCCTGCCAGTAGTGTGATGTGTCTGCCAGTGGGGTGTTGTCCTCCCAGTGGTGTGATGTCTACCAGTAGTGTATGTGTCACCACCCGTGTAGTGGTGTCACCAAGTGGCGTGATGTCCTACCGGTAGTGTGTTTGTCTACCAGTAGTGTGATGTCTACCCAGTGGTGTATTAATACTATCATTGGTGGCGATGTTCTACTAGTGGTGTGTTGTCCTGCCAGTAGTGTGATTAATGCCGGTAGTGTGATTTTCTGCAGTGGTGTGTTGTCTACCAGTGGTGTGATGTCACCTGGTGGCGTGTCCTACCCGGTAATTGTGATGTCTGCCGGTGGTGGCAGGTCTACTGGTGGTGTGTCCACCACACACTTGTGTGATGTCCTGCCAGTGTTGTGGTATTTCTACTGGTGTTGTCCTGCAGTAGTGTGATGTCCTACCGGTAGTGTGATGTCCTGCAGGTGGTGTGATGTCCTGCCAGTAGTGTGATGTCTTGCTGGTGGTGTGATGTCTGCTGGTGGGTTGATGTCTACTAGTGGTGTGATGTCTACCAGTAGTGTGTTGTCCTACCGGTGGTGTGATGTCCTGCAGTAGTGTGATGTCCTGTCGGTGGTGTGTTGTCCTCGGTGGTGTGATTAATGCTGCAGTAATTGTAATGTCACTGCCCGTGTGGTGGTGTCCTGCAAGTGGTGTGATGTCTACCAGTAGTGTATTTGTCCTACCGGTAGTGCTTGATGTCACACCGGTGGTGTGATGTCTGTCAGTGGTGTGATGTTCTGCACAGGGTGTGTTGTCCTGCCATGGGTGTGATGTCCTGCAGTAGTGTGATGTCTACCCGGTGGTGTGTTGTCCTGTTGGTGTAGTCCTACCTGGTGTGAGTGTCCCTACCAGTAGTGTGATGTCCTGCAGTGGTGGGGTCCTACTGGTGGTGTGTTGTCCTGCCAGTAGTGTGATGTCACTGCCAGTGGTGTGATGTGTCCTGCCAGTAGTGTGATGTCCTGCAGTAGTGTGATGTCAGCCAGTGGTGTGTCTACTGGTGGTGTGTTGTCATGCCAGTGGCGTGATGTCCAGCCAGTGGTGTGATGTCCTGTGTAGTGTGATGTCTGCAATGGTGTGTTGTCCTGCCAGTAGTGTGATGTCCACTACCATTGGTGTGATTTTCTAAGAGAAGTGATGTCCTACCGGTGGTGTGTTTGTCCTGCTGCTTGTGTGATATCCTACTGGTGGTGTGGTGTTATACTAGTGTTTGTCCTGCCGGTAGTGTGATGTCCTGCAGTGGTGTGATGTCATACCAGTGGTGTGATGTCTACCAGTTGTGATTTTCTACCAGTGGTGTGTGTTGTCCTGCCAGTGGTGTGATGTCCCTACGACTGGTGTGGTGTTCTACCAGTGGTGGGGTGTCCTGCATGAGTGTGATGTCGCCAGTGGTGTGATGTCCTACCGGTGGTGTGATGTCCTGCCAGTGGTGTGATGTCCTGCAGTGGTGTGATGTGTCCTGCCAGTGGTGTGATGTCCTGCAGTGGTGTGATGTCCTGCCAGTGGTGTGGTGTCCTACCTGTGGTGTGATGTCTGCCAGTGGTGTGATCTGTCAGTGGTGCGATGTCCTACTGAGTGGTGTGTTTGTCCTGCTGGTGGTGTGCTTTTGTCCTACCGGTGGTGTGATGTCTGCCAGTAGTATGATGTCCTGCAGTGGTGTGATGCTTTACCGGTGGTGTAATGTCCTGGTGGTGTGTTATCACCAGTGGCGTGATGTCCTGCCAGTAGTGTGATGTCCTGTCAGTAGTGTGATGTCCTTCCCGGTGGTGTGTTGTCCTGCAGTAGTGTGATGTTCCAGCAGTGGTGTGATGTCCTGCAGTAGTGTGATGTCCTGCAGTGGTGTGTTGTCCCTGCCAGTGGTGTGATGTCCCTGTGACTGGTGTGGTGTTCTACCAGTGGGGTGGTGTCCTACCATTAGTGTGATGTCCTGCAGTGGTGTGATGTCCTGCAGTGGTGTGATGACCTACCAGTGGTGTGTTGTCCACTACCCAGTGTGTGATGTCCTGCCAGTGGTGTGATGTCCCTACCAGTAGTGTGATGTCCTGCACTGGTAGTGTGATGTCTACCATTGGTGTGATGTCCTGCACCAGTAGTGTGATGTCTACCGGTGGTGTGATGTCTGTAATGTCTACTGGTAATTTGTGTTGTCATACCAGTGGCATGATGTCCTGCAGTAGTGTGATGTCTATCAGTAATTGTGATGTCCTTCAGTGGTGTGTTGTCCTGCCAGTAGTGTGATGTTCTGCAGTGGTGTTATGGCCTGCCAGTTTGTGATGTCCTACCCAGTAATGTGATGTTCTGCCAGTGGTGTGATGGTACCAGTTTGTGATGTCCTACCAGTAGTGTGATGTTCTACCAGTGGCGTGATGTCCTGCCAGTAAGTGTGATGTCTATCAGTAGTATGACGTCCTGCAGTGGTGTGATGTTCTACCAGTGGTTTGATGTCCTATCCAGTAGTGTGATGTCGCTTCCAGTGGTATTTGTCCTGCAGTGGTATGATGGCCTACCAGTTTGTGATGTCCTACCCAGTAGTGATGTCCTGCCAGTGGTCGTGTTCTGCCAGTGGTGTGATGTTCCTACCAGTGGTGTGTTTGTACCCAGTGGTGATGTCCTGCCACTCGGTGATGTCCTGCAGTAGTGTGATGTCCTGCAGTGGTGTGTTGTCCTGCCAGTAGTGTGATGTCTACCAGTGGTGTGATGTCCTGCAGTAGTGTGAGGTCTACCCAGTGGTGGCGTGCAGTGATGTAATGTCTACTAGTAGTGTGTTGTCGTACCAGTGTGATGTTCAGCCAGTAGTGTGATGTGTCTATCGGTAATTGTGATGTCCTGCAGTGGTGTGTTGTCCTACCAGTAGTGTGATGTCCACAGCGAGTGGTGTGATGTCCTACCACCGGTAGTGTGATGTCCTACCCAGTGGTGTGGTGTCCTTCGGTGGTGTGATGATGACCTAGCAGTGGTGTGTTGTCCTGAGTGGTGTGATGTCCTACTAGTGGTGTGATGTCTACTGGTAGTGTGATGTCTACCGGTGGTGTGGTGTCCTGCCAGTGGCGTGATGTCCTACTGGTGGTGTGATGTGCCATTGGTGAGTGTCCTGCCGGTGGTGTGATGTCCCTGTGGTGGTGTGTCTGCAGTGGTGTGTTGTCCTGCAGTGATGTGATGACCGTGGTGTGATGTCTACCAGTGGTGTGATGTTTCTGCTAGTGGTGTGTTGTCCTGCCAGTAGTGGCGATGTCTACCAGTGGTCTGATGTCACCACCAGTGGTGTGTTTACTGGTGGTGTGATGTCCTACCACTGGTGTGATGTCTACAGTAGTGTGATGTCCTACAGTGGTGTTTCTACTAGTGGTGTGTTGTCCTGTAGTAGTGTGATGTCTACCAGTGGTGTGATGTCCTACCAGTAGTGTGATACACCAGTGGTGTGATGTCTGTCAGTGGTGTAATGTCCTACTAGTGGTGTGTTGTGTGCCAGTGGCGTGATGTCAGCAGTAGTGTGATGTCCTGTATTGAGTGTCGATGTCACCTGTGGTGTGATGTCCTGCAGTAGTGTGTGCTGCAGTGGGCAGTGTCCCTACTAGTGGTGTGTTGTCCTGCAGTAGTGTGATGTCCTGCAGTGGTGTGATGTCCCTGCTGGTGGTGTGTATCCTACCAGTGGTGTGTTGTCCTACCAGTGATGTGAATGGCCTACCCAGTGATGTGATGTCCTGGTGTTGATGTCCTGTGGTAGTGTGATGTCCTGCAGTGGCATGATGTCGCTTCTGGTAGTGTGATGTCACTACCCGTGGTGTGATGTCCTACTGGTGGTGTGATGTCCTGTCGGTGGTGTGAGAGTCCTGCCGGTGGTGTGATGTCCTGCCAGTAGTGTGTTTGTCTACCCGGTGGTGTGATGTCTATGACTGGTGTGGTGTTCTGCCCGGTGGTGTGGTGTCCTACCGTGAGTGTGATGTCTGCAGTGGTGTGATGTCTGCCAGTTGTGTGACCTGCAGTGGTGTGTTGTCTATCAGTAGTATGATGACCTGCCAGTGGTGTGATGTGGTTTGATGTCCTACCAGTAGTGTGATGTCCTTCCAGTGGTGTGTTGTCCTGCCAGTAGTGTGATGGCCTGGTTTGTGATGTCCCTGCCACTCGTGTGATGTCTACCCAGTAGTGTGATGTCCCAGTGGTGTGGTGTCCTACTAGTGGTGTCTTTGTCCTGGTAGTGTGATTATTGCTACCAGTGGTGTGATTTCCTACCAGTAGTGTGAGGTCCTACCAGTAGTGTGTTCTACCAGTGAAGCTGTCCTACTGGTGGTGATGTCACCACCGGTAGTGTGATGTCACGGTGGTGTGATGTATCTACCCGCAGTGTGATGTCTGCCAGTGGTGTGGTGTCCTTCCATTGGTGTGATGTCTACCAGTGGTGTGTTGTCTACCAGTGGTGTGATGGCCTGCAGTGGTGTGATGTCTACTAGTGTGGTCTGCTAGTAGGGTGTTCTGCCAGTGGTGGTGTCCTACCAGTGGCGTGATGTCCTACCCAGTTTGTGATGTCCTGCAGTAGTGTGATGTCACTACCCGGTGGTGCGATGTCCTGCAGTGGTGTGTTGTTTCTACCAGTAGTGTGATGTCCTGCCCGGTGGTGGGGTGTCTACCCAGTGGTGTGATGACTACAGTGGTGTGATGTCTACTAGTGGTGTGATGTCCTACTGGTAGTGTGATGTCTGCCAGTGGTGTATTGTCCTGCAGTGGTGTGATGTCCTGCCAGTATTGGCGATATCCTGCCGGTGGTGTGTCATCCCGGTGGTGTGATTATTCTGCTAATGGGGTGATTGCTACTAGTGGTGTGATGTCCTACCCGGTGGTGTGTGTTGTCCTGCAGTGGTGTGATGTCCTACCAGTAGTGTGATGTGTGTGTGTGTGCCAGTGGTGTGATGTCACCAGTAGTGTAATGTCACTGCCCCGTGTGGTAATTGTCCTACCGGTGGCGTGATGTCCTGCCAGTGGTGTGTTGTCACCAGTGGTGTGATGTGTCACCACAAGTGGTGTGATGTCCCTGCAGTAGTGTGTACTACCGGTAGTGTGATGTCCTACCCAGTGGTGTGATGTCCTACCAGTGGTGTGGTGTCCCTGCAGTGGTGTGATGTCCTGCCATTGGTGTGATGTCTATCGGTGGTGCGATGTCCTGCAAGTGGCGTGATGTCTACCAGTGTGGTGTGTTTTTCTTTTACCAATGGTCTTGATGTCCTGTAGTGGTGGCGGTATACTACCCGGTGGTGCTGTCCTGCCGGTGGTGTGATGTCACCACCACTGGTGGTGTTTACTAGTATTTGTGTCTCACTACCCCAGTAATTGTGACGTGCTGCAGTAATTGTGATGTCTGCAGTGGTGTGATGTCCTACCAGTAGTGTGATGTCGTACCCATTGGTGTGTTGTCCTACCAGTGGTGTGATGGCCTGCCAGTTTGTGATGTCCTACCAGTAGTGTGATGTTCTGCCAGTGGTGTGTCTACCAGTAGTGTGATGTGTCCTATCACAGTGTGATGTTCTGCCAGTGGTTTGTTCTACCCAGTGGTGTGATGTCTATCAGTAGTGTGATGTCGTTTCAGTGGTGTGTTGTCCTGCAGTAGTGTGATGTCTACCCAGTAGTGTGATGTCCTGCAGTGGTGGCGATGTTTACCCCGCAGTGGTGTGATGTTTCTGGTGTTTGTCCTGCAGTGTCCCACTCGTGTGATGTCCTGCCGGTGGTGTATTCTACCTGTGGTGTGGTGTCCTACTAGTGGTGTGTTCCTACCAGTAGTGTAGTGTCACCACCCGGTGGTGCTTGATGTCACCCACCAGTAGTGTATTTGTCCTGCAGTAGTGTATTGGCTACCAGTGGTGTGTGTCTACTAGTGGTGTGATGTCTACTAGTAGTGCGATGTCCTACCAGTGGTGTGATGTATGGTTCCTTCCAGTAGTATGATGTCCTGCATTGTGGTGTCCTTCCAGTGGTGTGATGACCTGCAGTGGTGTGATGTCTACTAGTGGTGTGATGTGTCCACTAGTGGTGTGATGTCTACCAGTGGCATGATGTCGCTAGTAGTGTGTTGTCTTGCAGTGGTGTGATGACCTGCAAGTGGTGTGATACCCAGTAGTGTGATGTCTACTAGTGGTGTGATATCTACTGGTGGTGTGTTTGTCCTACCAGTAGTGAGTAATCTACCAGTGGTGATATCCTGGTGGTGTGCTGTCTACAGAGTGGTGTGTCCTGCAGTGATGCTTGTTGGCCTGCAGTGATTGTGATGTCTTACTGGTGAGTGATGTCTACTAATAGTGTGATGTCCCTACCCAGTGGCATGATGTCCTTCTAGTAGTGTGATGTGCCAGTAGTGTGATGTCCTATCAGTAGTGTGATATACTTCAAGTGGTGTGTTGTCCTGCCAGTAGTGTGATGTTCTACTGGTGGTGTGATGGCGGCTCCAGTTTTGGCTGATGTCCTACAATGAGGTGTGATGTTCTGCAGTGGCGTGATATCCTGCAGTAGTGTGATGTCCTATCGTAGTATGATGTCTACCGGTGGTGTGATGTTCTGCAGTGGTTTGATGTCTATCAGTAGTGTGATATCCTTCAGTGGTGATGACCTGCAGTTTGTGATGTCCTGCCAGTGGTGGCGGTGTCTGCAGTGGTGTGATGTTCTGCAGTGGTGTGTTTGTCCTACCAGTGGTGTGATGTCCTGCCACTCGTGATGTCCTGCCAGTAGTGTGATGTCCTACCCAGTGGTGTGGTGTCCTACTAGTGGTGTATTTGTCTACCAGTAGTGTGATGTCCTGCAGTGGTGTGATGTCTACCAGTAGTGTGAGGTCTACCAGTAGTATGATATACCGGTGATGTAATGTCTACTAGTGGTGTGATGTCCTGCCAGTAGTGTGATGTCCACTAGTGGTGTGATGTCCTACCAGTAGTGTGATGTCCTGCAATGGTGGTGTCCTTCCAGTGGTGTGATGACCTACCGGTGGTGTGTTGTCCTTACCAGTGGTGTGATAGCTACCAGTGGTGTGATGTCCTACTGGTGGTGTGATGTCCTTCTATTAGTGTGATGTCCTACCGGTTGTGGCGGTGTCTGCCAGTGGCGTGATGTACTGCTGGTGCTTGTGTCCTGCCATTGTGCGTGTCACCCTTGGTGGTGTGTCACTACTGGTGGGTGCTGTCCTCACCAGTGGTGTGTTGTCCTGCAGTGATGTGATGTGTCTGCAGTGGCATAATGTCCTTCTGGTAGTGTGATGTCCCTACCAGTAATGTGATGTCCTACTGGTGGTGTGATGTCTACCAGTAGTGTGTTGTCTACCAGTGGTGCCTACTAGTGGTGTGTTGTCTACCAGTAGTGTGATGTCCACCAGTGGCATGATGTCCTTCTGGTAGTGTGATGTCCTACGGTAGTGTGATGTCCTGCAAGTGGTGTGATGTCCTACCAGTGGTGTGATGTCCTACCATTGGTGTGATGTTTCTGCCAGTAGTGTGTTGTCCTGCCAGTGGTGTGATGTCCTACTGAGTGGTGTGTTTGTCCTGCCAGTAGTGTGATGTCTGCAGTGATATCCTTCTAGTAGTGTGATGTCCTGTTGGTGTGATGTCCCTGCAAGTTGGTGATGTCCTGTGGTGTGATGTCCCTGCCAGTGGTGTGATGTTCTACCCAGTGGTGTTGTCCTGCAGTGGTGTGATGTCGCTAGGTGTGATGTCTACCCAGTGGTGTGTTGTCCTACCAGTAGTGTGAGTGTCCCTGCCACTGGTGTGATGTCTACCCAGTAGTGTGATGTCCCTGGGTGTGGGGTCCTCGTGGTTTGTTGTCCTGCCACTTGTTGATGTCACCCGGTGGTGTGGTGTTCTCACTAGTGTTGTCCTGCAGTGGTGTGATGTCCTACCCGGTAGTGTGATGTCACTGCCATTTGGTGTGATGCTACCCAGTAGTGTGATATCTGCTAGTGGTGGTAATCTACTAATGGGCTGATGTCACTGGTGGTGTGATGTCTGCCAGTGGTGTATTTGTCCTGCCAGTGGTGATGTCTGTAGTGGTGTGATGTCCTGCAGTGTGTGTCACCAGTGGCATTGTACCAGTGGTGTGATGTCCTGCCAGCTGTGTGTCACCCAGTGGTGTAATTGTTCTGCAGTGGTGTAGTGTGCCATTGGTGTGATGTCCACTACCAGTGGTGTGATGTCCTACCAGTGGTGTGATGACCTACCAGTGGTGTGTTGTCCTACCGGTGGTGTGATGTCCTACCAGTGGTGTGATGTCCTGCAGTAGTGTGATGTCCTGCCAGTAGTGTGATGTCCTGCCAGTGGTGTGATGTCCCTGCAGTGGTGTGGTGTCCCTACCCGGTGGTGTGATGTCCTACCCATTGGTGTGATGTCCTGTACTCGGTGTTTGATGTCCTGCTAGTGGTGTGTGTTGTCACCACTAGTGGTGTGATGTCCTGGTTGTGGCGTGTCTGTGTGTGATGTCCTGCCAGTGTGATGTGCAGTGGTGTAATGTCGCCGCAGTGGTGTGTTTGTCTACAGTGGCGTGATGTCCTACCCAGTAGTGTGATGTCTATCAGTAGTGTGATGTCCTTCAGTGGTGTGGTGTCCTGCCAGCGGTGTGATGTTCTGCAGTTGTTGATGGCCTACCAGTTTGTGATGTCTGAGTAGTGTGATGTTCTACCAGTGGTGTGATGGCCTACCAGTTTGTGATGTCCTACCAGTAGTGTGATGTTCACCAGTGGCGTGATGTCCTGCCAGTGAGTGTGATGTCCTATCAGTAGTATGATGTCCTACCCAATTGGTGTGATGTTCTACCAGTGGTTTGATGTCCTATCAGTAGTGTGATGTCCTTCGGTGGTGTATTTGTCCTGCAATGGTGTGATGGCCTACCAGTTTTGTGATGTCACCAGTAGTGTTGTGTCCTACTGGTGGTGTGATGTTCTATCAGTGGTGTGTTGTCCTACCCAGTAGTGTGATGTCCTGCCAGTAGTGTGATGTCTGCAGTGGTGTGTTGTCCTACCAGTGGTGTGATGTCCCTACCACTCGTGTGGTGTCTACTAGTGGTGTGTTGTCCTACCAGTAGTGTATTCCTGCCACTGGTGTGATTGTCCTGCACTAGTGGTGTGTTGTCCTACCAGTAGTGGTAGTGTGGTGTCCTACTAGTGGTGTGTTGTCCCACCAGTAGTGTGATGTGCTACCAGTGGTGTGATGTCCTACCAGTAGTGTGAGGTCCTACCAGTAGTGTGATGTCCTACCAGTGATGTAATGTCCTACTAGTGGTGTGTTGTCGTACCAGTGGCGTGATGTTCAACCTGTAGTGATGTCCTATCAGTAGTGTGATGTCCCACCCGTGGTGTGTTGTCCTACCAGTAGTGTGATGTCCCACCAGTGGTGCGATGGCCTACCAGTAGTGTGATGTCCTACCAGTGGTGTGTGGTCCTACCAGTGGTGTGATGACCTACCAGTGGTGTGTTGTCCCACCAGTGGTGTGATGGCCTACCAGTGGTGTGATGTCCTACTAGTGGTGTGATGTCCTACTAGTAGTGTGATGTCCTACCAGTGGTATGGTGTCCTACCAGTGGCGTGATGTCCTACTAGTAGTGTGATGTCCTACCATTGAGTGTGATGTCCTGCCAGTGGTGTGATGTCCTACTGGTGGTGTGCTGTCCTACCAGTGGTGTGTGTTGTCCTATCAGTGATGTGATGTCCTACCAGTGGTGTGATTTCCTACCAGTGGTGTGTTGTCCTACCAGTAGTGTGATGTCCTACCAGTGGTGTGATGTCCACCAGTAGTGTGATGTCCAACCAGTGGTGTGGTGTCCTACCAGTGGTGTGATGACCTACCAGTGGTGGTGTGATGTCCTACTAGTAGTGTGATGTCAACCAGTGGCATGATGTCCTTCTAGTAGTGTGATGTCCCACCGGATGTCCTACTAGTGGTGTGATGTCCTACCAGTGGTGTGATGTCCTACAAGTGGTCTGATGTCCTACCAGTAGTGTGTTGTCCCACCAGTGGTGTGATGTCCTACTAGTGGTGTGTTGTCCTACCAGTGGTGTGATGTCCTACGACTGGTGTGATGTCCTACCAGTGGTGTGATGTCCCACGAGTAGTGTGATGTCCCACCAGTGGTGATATCTCACCAGTGGTGTGATGTCCTATTAGTGGTGTGATGTCCTACCAAAGGTGTGATGTCCTACCAGTGGTGTGATGTCCTACCAGTGGTGTGATGTCCAACAGTAGTGTGTTGTCCTACCAGTGGTGTGATGTCCTACTAGTGGTGTGTTGTCCTATCAGTGGTGTGATGTCCTACCAGTGCTGTGTTGTCCTACCAGTGGTGTGATGTCCTACTAGTGGTGGTCTCACCAGTGGTGTGATGTCCTACTAGTGGTGGCCTACCAGTGGTGTGATGTCCTACCAGTAGTGTGATGTCCCACCAGTGGTGTGATGTCCTACTAGTGGTGTGTTGTCCTACCAGTGGTGTGATGTCCTACCAGTGGTGTGATATCCTACCAGTGGTGTGATGTCCTACCAGTAGTGTGCTGTCCTACCAGTGGTGTGTTGTCCCTACAGTGGTGTGATTTCCTACCAGTAGTGTGTTGTCCTACCAACGTGTGATGTCCTAAGTGGTGTGTTGTCCTACCAGTAGTGTGATGTCCACTAGTGTGTGTTGTCCTACCAGAGGTGATGTTCTACTAGTGGTGTGATGTCTTACCAGTGGTGTATTGTCCTACCAGTGGTGTGATGGCCAACCAGTAGTGTGTTCCTGACTGGTGTTCTACCAGTGGTGTGGTCCCTACCATTAGTGTGATGTCTCACCAGTGGTCTGATGTTCTACCAGTGGTTTTGATGACCTACGATGGTGTGTGTTGTCCTACCAGTGGTGTGATGTCCTACCAGTGGTGTGATGTCCTACCGGTGTGATGTCCTACTAATGTTTTGATGGCCTACCACTGGTGTGATGTCCTATCAGTGGTGTGATGTCCTACTAGTAGTGTGATGGCCCTACCAGTGGTGGATGTCCTACCAGTGGTGAGTACTAGTGATGTTGTCGCACCAGTGGTGTGATGTCTTACTAGTGGTGTGTTGTCCTACCAGTGGTGTGATGTCCTACCAGCGGTGTGATGTCCGACCAGTGGTGTGATGTCCCACAGTGGTGTGATGTCCTACCAGTGGTGTGATGTCCTACCAGTGGTGTGATGTCCTACCAGTGGGTGTGATGTCCTACCAGTAGTGTGATGTCCAACTAGTGGTGTGATGTCCCACCAGTAGTGTGATGTCCCTGCCAGTGGTGTATTGTCTCCCAGTGGTGTGATGTCCCACCAGTAGTGTTATGTCCTTCCCGTGTAGTGGTGTCCTACAAGTGGTGCGTGATGTCCCACCAGTAGTGTGTTGTCCTACTAGTAGGTGTGATGTCCTATCAGTGGTGTGATGTTTTACTAGTGGTGTGTTGTCTACCAGTAGTGATGTCCTACCAGTGGTGTATTGTCCTACCAGTGGTGATGTCCTACTAGTGGTGTGTTGTCATCGCAGTGGTGTGATGTCCCACTAGTGGTGTGATGTCTTACCAGTGGTGTGATGTCTCACCAGTAGTGTGATGCCCTACCAGTGGTGTGTTGTCCCACCAGTGGTGTGATGTCCTACCAGTAGTGTGTTGTCTACCAACGGTGTGATGTCCTACCAGTGGTGTGGATGTCCTACTAGTGGTGTGATATCCAACTTGTGGTGTGTTGTCCTACCACTGGTGTGATGTCCTACCACTGGTGTGGTGTCCTACCAGTGGTATGATGTCCCACCAGTAGTGTGATGTCCTACCAGTGGTGTGATATCCCACCTGTGATGTGATGTCCTACTAATGTTGTGGATGTCCTACCACTGGTGTGATGTTCTACTGGTGGTGTGATGTCCTACTGATGGTGTGATGTCCTACTAGTGGTGTGATATCCTACCTGTGATGTGATGTCCTACTAATGTTTTGATGGCCTACCACTGGTGTGATGTCCTATCGTGGTGTGATGTCCTACTAGTAGTGTGATGTCCTACCAGTGGTGTGATGTCCTACCAGTGGTGAGATGTCCTACTAGTGATGTGTTGTCGCATCCAGTGGTGTGATGTCTACTAGTGGTGTGTTGTCCTACCAGTGGTGTGATGTCCTACCAGCGGTGTGATGTCCGACCAGTGGTGTGATGTCCCACCAGTGGTGTGATGTCCTACCAGTGGTGTGATGTCCTACCAGTGGTGTGATGTCCTACCAGTGTGTGTGATGTCCTACCAGTAGTGTGATGTCCAACTAGTGGTGTGATGTCCTCCAGTAGTGTGATGTCCTGCCAGTGGTGTATTGTCCCAGTGGTGTGATGTCCCACCAGTAGTGTTATGTCCTTCCCGTGTAGTGGTGTCCCACAAGTGGCGTGATGTCCCACCAGTAGGTGTGTTGTCCTACTAGTAGTGTGATGTCCTATCAGTGGTGTGATGTTCTACTAGTGGTGTGTTGTCCCACCAGTAGTGTGATGTCCTACCAGTGGTGTGTTGTCCTACCAGTGGTGTGATGTCCTACTAGTGGTGTGTTGTCATAGCAGTGGGTGTGATGTCCTACTAGTGGTGTGATGTCTTACCAGTGGTGTGTGATGTCCTACCAGTAGTGTGATGTCCTACCAGTGGTGTGTTGTCCTACCAGTGGTGTGATGTCCTACCAGTAGTGTGTTGTCCTACCAACGGTGTGTGATGTCCTACCAGTGGTGTGATGTCCTACTAGTGGTGTGATATCCAACCAGTGGTGTGTTGTCCTACCACTGGTGTGATGTCCTACCACTGGTGTGGTGTCCTACCAGTGGCATGATGTCCTACCAGTAGTGTGATGTCCTACCAGTGGTGTGATATCCTACCTGTGATGTGATGTCCCACTAATGTTGTGGATGTCCTACCACTGGTGTGATGTTCTACTGGTGGTGTGATGTCCTACTGATGGGTGTGATGTCTCACAGTGGTGTGATGTCCTACCTGTGAGTGTGATGTCCTACTAATGTTTTGATGGCCTACCACTGGTGTGATGTCCTATTGTGTGATGTCCTACTAGTAGTGTGATGTCCCACCAGTGGGTGTGATGTCCACCAGTGGTGAGATGTCCTACCAGTGATGTGTTGTCGCACTAGTGTGTGATGTCTTATTGCAAGGTCCTACCAGTGGTGTGATGTCCTACCAGTGATGGTCCGGACCAGTGGTGTGATGTCCTACCAGTGGTGTGAGTCCCACCAGTGGTGTGATGTCCTACAGGCAGTATGTCCCACCAGTAGTGATGGTCCTGCACCAGCAGCAGTCCTACCAGTGTGATTTCCCACCAGCAGTGTGTTGTCCTACCAACGTGTGATGTCCTACTAGTGGTGTGTTGTCCTACCAGCAGTGTGATGTCCTGTCCCACCAGTGGTGTGACATCCTACTAGTGGTGTGTTGTCCTTACCATTGGTGTGATGTCCTACCAGTGGTGTGGTGTCCCCACCTGGTGGCGTACACCCCCAGTAGTGTGGGATGTCCTACCAGTGGTGGTGATGTCTACTAGTGGTGTGATGTCCTTACCAGAGGTGTGTGGATGTTCTTCTAGTGGTGTGATGTCCTACCAGTGGTGCGTTGTCCTACCAGTGGTGTGATGTCCAACCAGTAGTGTGTTGTCCCACGGCTGGTGTGGTGTTCTCACTATGGTTGGTGTCCTACCATTAGTGATGTCTCACCAGTGGTGTGATGTCCTACCAGTGGTGAGATGTCCTACTAGTGATGTGTTGTCGTACCAGTGGTGTGATGTCCTACTAGTGTGT
This sequence comes from Homarus americanus, assembly GCF_018991925.1. Classification (NCBI taxonomy): domain Eukaryota; kingdom Metazoa; phylum Arthropoda; class Malacostraca; order Decapoda; family Nephropidae; genus Homarus; species Homarus americanus. The sequence goes on from NW_024741430.1 coordinate 14,623, forward strand.
TGTCCCCAGTGCATGTCCTACCAGCGGTGTGATGTCCGGGACCAGTGGTGTGATGTCCTACCAGTGGTGTGATGTCCCACCAGTGGGTGGATGTCCCAGTGTGATGTCCTTACCAGTGGGGTGATGTCCTACCAGTAGTGTGATGTCCAACTATGGTGATGTCCACCAGTAGTGTGATGTCCTGCCAGTGGCAGTATTGGTTCTCCCAGTGGTGTGATGTCCTACCAGTAGTGTTATGTCCTTCCCAAGTAGTGGTGTCCTACAAGTGGCGTGATGTCCTACCAGTAGTGTGTTGTCCTACTAGTGTGATGTCCTATCAGTGGTGTGATGTTTACTAGTGGTGTTGTCCTACCAGTAGTGTGATGTCCTACCAGTGGTGTATTGTCCTACCAGTGGTGTGATGTCCATTAGTGGTGTGTTGTCATCGCAGTGGTGTGATGTCCTACTAGGTGTGATGTCTTTACCAGTGGTGTGATGTCCTATCAGTAGTATGTCTCTACCAGTGGTGTGTTGTCCTACCAGTGGTGTGATGTCCTACCAGTGTGTTGTCTCATCAACGGTGTGATGTCCTACCAGTGGTGTGATGTCCTACTAGTGGTGTGATATCCAACTTGTGGTGTGTTGTCCTACCACTGGTGGATGTTCCAACACTGGTGTGGTGTTCCACTAGCGGCATGATGTCCTACCAGTAGTGATGTCCTACCAGTGGTGTGGATATCCTTACCTGTGATGTGATGTCCTTACTAATGTTGTGATGTCCTACCACTGGTGTGATGTTCTACTGGTGGTGTGGGATGTCCTCGCTTATTGGTGTGATGTCCTCACCAGTGGTGTGACATCCTACCTGTGATGTGATGTCCACTAATGTTTTGATGGCCTACCACTGGTGTGATGTCCTATCAGTGGTGTGTGATGTCCTACTAGTAGTGTGATGTCCTACCAGTGGTGTGATGTCCTACCAGCAGAGGATGCCTACTAGTGATGTGTTGTCAGACCAGCAGTGATGTCTTACTAGTGGTGTTGTCCTACCAGTGGTGTGATGTCCCACCAGCGGTGTGATGTCCTACCAGTGGTGTGATGTCCTACCAGGCGGTGTGATGTCCCACCAGTGGTGTGATGTCCTACCAGTGGTGTGATGTCCCACCAGTGGATGTCCAACTAGTGGTGCGATGTCCCACTCAGTAGTGTGATGTCCCGCTAGTGGTGTATTGTCCTCCCAGTGGTGTGATGTCCTACCAGTAGTGCAGTCCTTCCCGTGTAGTGTGTCCTACAAGTGGCGTGATGTCCCACCAGTAGTGCAAGGTCCTACTAGTGTGATGTCCTATTAGGTGGTGTGGATGTTCTACTAGTGGTGTTGTCCTACCAGTGTGATGTCCTACCAGTGGTGTGTTGTCCTACCAGTGGTGTGATGGTCCCATGGTGTGTTGTCATGTGGTGTGATGTCCTACTAGTGGGTGGATGTCTTACCAGTGGGTGTGGAGTCCACCAGCAGGTGACAGTCCTACCAGTGGTGTAAGTCATCCTACCAGGTGTGATGTCCCCAGTAGTGTGTTGTCCACTAACTGGTGTGATGTCCTCAATAGTGGTGTGATGTCCTAGTGGTGTGATATCCAACTAGTGGTGTGCTGTCCCACCACTGGTGTGATGTCCTACCACTGGTGGAATCCACCAGTGGCATGATGTCCCAATGTAGTGATGTCCTACCAGCAGTGATATCCTACCTGTGATGTGATGTCCTACTAATGTTGTGATGTCCTACCACTGGTGTGATGTTCTACTGCGGTGTGATGTCTCATTGGTGTGATGTCCTACCAGTGGTGTGATATCCTACCTGTGATGTGATGTCCTACTAATGTTTTGATGTGGCCTTACCACTTTCCGTGATGTCCTATCAGTGGTGTGATGTCCCAATAGCAGGTGATGTCCTACCAGTGGTGTGATGTCCTACCAGTGGTGAGATGTCCTACTAGTATGTGTTGTCGCATTGTGCGGGCGTGATGTCTTCATCAGTGGTGTGTTGTCCTACCAGTGGTGTGATGTCCTACCAGCGGGTGTGATGTCCGACCAGTGCATGTCCTACCAGTGGTGTGGGATGTCCTACCGTAGTGGTGTGATGTCCCAACAGTGGTGTGTGATGTCCTACCAGTAGTGATGTCCTACCAGTGGTGTGTTGTCTCATCAGTGGTGTGATTTCACCAGTAGTGTGTTGTCCTTACCAACGGTGTGATGTCCTACTATGGTGTGTTAACCTCTACCAGTAGTGTGATGTCCCAATAAAGGGTGTAAAATATCCACCAGTGGTGTGACATCCTACTAGTGGTGTGTTGTCCTACCGACAGTGATTCAGTGGTGTGTGTCCTACCTGTGTAATGTCCTAACAGTAGTGATGTCCCTACCAGTAAAGAAGTGTTCTATCACACAAGTGATGGCCCCATCAGAGGTGATGTTCTTTCAGTGGTGTGATGTCCATCAGTGGTGTGTTGTCCTACCAGTGGTGTGGGGTACTACCAATAGTGTGATGTCCTGCCAGTGGTGTGATGTCCTACTGGTGGAGTGCTGTCCTACCAGTGGTGTGTTGTCCTACCAGTGATGTGATGTCCTACCAGTGGCATGATGTCCTTCTAGCAGTGTGATGTCCTACCAGTAGTGTGATGTCCTACTAGTGGTGTGATGTCCTACCAGTGGTGTGATGTCCTACCAGTGGTGTGATGTCCTACCAGTAGTGTGTTGTCCTACCAGTGGTGTGATGTCCAACTAGTGGTGTGTTGTCCTACCAGTAGTGTGATGTCCTACCAGTGGCATGATGTCCTTCTAGTAGTGTGATGTCCTACCAGTAGTGTGATGTTCTACAAGTGGTGTGATGTCCAACCAGTGGCGTGATGTCCTACCAGTGGTGTGATGTTCTACCAGTAGCGTGTTGTCCTACCAGTGGTGTGATGTCCTACCAGAAGTGTGATGTCCTTCCAGTGGTGTGTTGTCCTACCAGTAGTGTGATGTCCTACCACTGGTGAGATGTCCTACCAGTAGTGTGATGTCCTACCGGTGGTGTGGGTTCCTACTAGTGGTTTGTTGTCCTACCACTTGTGTGATGTCCTACCAGTGGTGTGGTGTTCTACTAGTGTTGTCCTACCAGTAGTGTGATGTCCTACCAGTAGTGTGATGTCCTACCAGTGGTGTGATGTCCTACCAGTAGTGTAATGTCCTACTAGTGGTGTGATGTCCTACTAATGGGGTGATGTAATACTAGTGGTGTGATGTCCTACCAATGGTGTGTTGTCCTACCAGTGGTGTGATGTCTTACCAGTAGTGTGATGTCCTGCCAGTGGTGTATTGTCCTCCCAGTGGTGTGATGTCCTACCAGTAGTGTAATGTCCTACCCGTGTAGTGGTGTCCTACAAGTGGCGTGATGTCCTACCAGTAGTGTGTTGTCCTACCAGTAGTGTGATGTCCTACCAGTGGTGTGATGTCCTATCAGTGGTGTGATGTTGTACTAGTGGTGTGTTGTCCTACCAGTAGTGTGATGTCCTACCAGTAGTGTGATGTCCTACCAGTGGTGTGTTGTCCTACCAGAGGTGTGATGTCCTACCACTGGTGTGATGTCCTACCAGTAGTGTGATGTCCTACCAGTGGTGTGGGGTCCAACTAGTGGTGTGTTGTCCTACCAGTAGTATGATGTCCTACCAGTGGTGTGATGTCCTACCAGTAGTGTGATGTCCTACCAGTAGTGTGATGTCCTACCAGTGGTGTAATGTCCTACTAGTGGTGTGTTGTCTTACCAGTGGCGTGATGTCCAACCAGTAGTGTGATGTCCTATTAGTAGTGTGATGTCCTACCAGTGGTGTGTTGTCCTACCAGTAGTGTGATGTCCTACCATTGGTGTGATATCCTAGCAGTAGTGTGATGTCCTACCAGTGGTGTGTTGTCCTACCAGTTGTGTGATGTCCCACCAGTGGTGTGATGTCCTACCAGTAGAGTGATGTCCTACCAGTGGTGTGGTGTCCTTTCAGTGGTGTGATAACCTACCAGTGGTGTGTTGTCCTACCAGTGGTGTGATGGCCTACCAGTGGTGTGATGTCCTACTAGTAGTGTGATGTTCTACCAGTGGTGTGGTGTCCTACCAGTAGTGTGATGTCCTACCATTTGTGTGTTATCCTACCAGTGGTGTGATGTCCTACGACTGGTGTGGTGTTCTACCAGTGGTGTGGTGTCCTACCATTAGTGTGATGTCCCACCAGTGGTGTGATGTCCTACCAGTGGTGTGATGACCTACCAGTGGTGTGTTGTCATACCAGTGGTGTGATGTCCTACCAGTGGTGTGATGTCCTACCAGTAGTGTGATGTCCTACCAGTGATGTAATGTCCTACCAGTGGTGTGTTGTCGTACCAGTGGCGTGATGTTCAACCAGTAGTGTGATGTCCTATCAGTAGTGTGATGTCCTACCAGTGGTGTGCTGTCCTACCAATGGTGTGATGTCCCACCAGTGGTGTGATGTCCTACCAGTAGTGTGATGTCCTGCCAGTGGTGTGGTGTCCTTCCAGTGGTGTGATGACCTATCAGTGGTGTGATGTCCTACTAGTGGTGTAATGTCCTACTAGTAGTGTGATGTCCTACCAGTGGTGTGGTGTCCTACCAGTGGCGTGATGTCCTACTAGTAGTGTGATGTCCTACCATTAGTGTGATGTCCTGCCAGTGGTGTGATGTCCTACTGGTGGTGTGCTGTCCTACCAGTGGTGTGTTGTCCTACCAGTGATGTGATGTCCTACCAGTAGTGTGTTGTCCTACCAGTGGTGTGTTGTCCTACCAGTAGTGTGATGTCCCACCAGTGGTGTGATGTCCTACCAGTAGTGTGATGTGCTTCCAGTGGTGTGGTGTCCTACTGGTGGTGTGCTGTCCTACCAGTAGTGTGTTGTCCTACCAGAGATGTGATGGCCTACCAGTGGTGTGATGTCCTACTAGTGGAGTGATGTCCTACTAGTAGTGTGATGTCCTACCAGTGGCATGATGTCCCTCTAGTAGTGTGATGTCCTACCAGTAGTGTGATGTCCTACTAGTGGTGTGATGTCCTACCAGTGGTGTGATGTCCTACCAGTGGTGTGATGTCCTACCAGTAGTGTGTTGTCCTACCAGTGGTGTGTTGTCCTACCACTTGTGTGATGTCCTACCAGTGGTGTGGTGTTCTACTAGTGTTGTCCTACCAGTAGTGTGATGTCCTACCAGTGGTGTGATGTCCTACCAGTAGTGTGATGTCCTACCATTGGTGTGTTGTCCTACCAGTGGTGTGATGTCCTACGACTGGTGTGGTGTTCTACCAGTGGTGTGATGTCCTACCAGTAGTGTGTTGTCCTACCAGTGGTGTGATCCCACCAGTAGTGTGATGTCTCAACAGTAGTGATAAACCTACTGCAGGGTAAACGTAGTGTGATGTTCTACCAGTGTGATGTCTCACCAGTGTGAGGTCCCACAGTAGTGTGATGTACTAACAGTGATGTAATGTCCTACCAGTAGTGTGTTGTCGCACCAGTGCGTGATGTTCAACCAGTAGTGTGATGTCTCTATTTAGTAGTGTGATGTTCAGTGGTGTGTTGTCTCAGTAGCGTGATGTCTCACGAGTGATGTCTCACAGTAGTGTACTCCCACCAGTGGTGTGGTGTTCTTCAGTGGTGTGATGATTTAGCAGTGGTAAAAGAAACTTGCTCAGGTGATGTCTCATTATGGTGTGATGTCCTACTAGTAGTGATACCATCAGTGGTGTGGTGTTCAATAGCGGGCGTGATGTCCATCAGTAGTGTGATGTCTCATTAGTGTGATGTCCTGCCAGTGGTGTGATAAACCAATGGTGGTGTTTCCTGTCCTACCAGTGGTGTGTTGTCTCACCAGTGATGCGATGACTAAGCTGTTGAGGTGATGTTCTCTTACCAGTGGTGATGTTCTACTAGTAGGTGTTGTCCTCACCAGTAGTGATGTCCTACCAGTAGTCTGATGTTCCACCAGTGGTGTTTCACTACTAGTGGTAAGATGTCTTGGTCATTCTGCGTGATGTCCTACCGCAGTGCGACGTCCTACCAGGCGGTGTTAAGTCTCTACTAGTGGTGTGTTGTCTCTGAAGCAGTAGGGATGTCTCTACTAGTGGTGTGATGTCCTACCAGTGTTCTACCAGTAGCGTGATGTCTATCAGTGGGTGTAAACCTACTAGTGGTGTGTTGTCGTATTAGTGGGCGTGATGTCCAACTGTGCAGTGTGATGTCTTGTTATTAGTGTGATGTCTTCATTAATGGTGTGATGTCCTACCAGTAGTGTTGTCCTTACCAGTGGTGATGTTCCCATTAAAGTGTGTGCTGTCTCATCAGTAGATGTTCCCATTAGTGGTGTGATGTCTTTACTGGTGGTGTGTTACCTACCAGTGGTGTGTTAAAACCTACCAGTGATGAATGGCCTAATAGTGATGTGATGTCTCACTAGTGAGTGATGTCCTATAGTGTGATGAACTCTACCAGTGTGGCATGATGTCCTTTCTAGTAGCGTGATGTCCTCAATAGATTAGTGTGATGTCCTATCAGTGGCGTGAAGTCTGACAGTAGTGTTGTCCTGCTGAAAGTGCGTGATGTCTCATGACTGGTGTGGTAAATTTCACCAGTGGTGTGGAAACTTACCATTAGTGTGATAAATTTGTTAGTGGTGTGATGTCTCACTGCTGTGTGATGGCCTCTACCAGCGGCGTGTTGTTCTATCAGCAGTATGAGTGACCTTACCAGTGGTGTGATAGCTCTACCAGTGGCTCTGATGTCTCACAGTAGTGTGATGTCCTTCCAGTGGTGTGCTGTCTCACAGTAGTGATGGCCTAAATAGTGCTCTGTGATGTCCTGGCTTCGTCTCAACAGTGTGATAGCCCTACCGGTGTTCTACTAGTGGTGTGTTGTCTCTACCAGTAGTGTGATGTGCTACCAGTGGTGATATTTCCTACCAGTAGTGTGGTCTTACCAGCAGTGATGTCCTTACCAGTGAAGTATCGTTCATCAGTGATGTTCTACCAGGTGATGTCTTCCACCAGTGGTGTGATGTCCCACTGCAGTGCATAACCTACCAGTGGTGTTCTTCCATTGAGGTGATGTTCCCACAGTGGTGTGCTAACCCACCAGTGGTGTGATGGCTCACTGCGGAAAAGTGATGTCCTTTACTCAGGATGCGTGATGGTTCACAGTGGGTGATGTTTCAACAGTGGTGGCGTGATAACTCTACCAGCCAGATGTCCACAGTAGTGCATGCCCTACCAGTGGTGATGTCTCACCAGTGGTAAAAGTTGTTTCTACCAGCAGTGTGCTGTCCTACCAGTAGGGGGTGTCTACAGTGGTGTGATGACTACAGTGGTGTGATATCTGATTAGTGGTGTGATGTTCCACATAGTGTGATGTCCTGCCAGTGGTGTATTAACTCTGTTTCAGTGGTGTGATGTCCTGTCAGCAGTGTGATATCCTGCCAGTGGTGGTTGGTTCAGTGTGTGATGTCCTACTAATGGGGGTGATTGCCTACAGTAGGCCCTACCAGGGTGTGTTGTCTCACTGGTGTGATGTCTCATTAGGTAGTGTGATGTCCGCCAGTGGGTGAGTTGTTCTTTCCCAGTGGTGTGATGTCTCTACTGAGGCAATGTCTTCCGTGCAGTGGTGTCTCTGCTGAAAGTCAGTGTGATGTCTCTGACAGTAGTGTAAGTTGTCTCTACTAGTAGTGTGATGTTCATAAGTGGTGTGATGTTCTGTCAGTAGTGTGATACCACAGTAGTGTGATGTCCTACCAGTGGTGTGATACCCCACCAGTGGTGTGGGTGTCCCACCAGTGTGATGTCCTACCATTGCGTGATGTCTATCAGTGGCGCGATGTCTCTACAAGCGGCGTGATGTTCTACCAGTGGTGTAGCTTTTCCCAACAGCAGATGTCCTATGGTGGCGTGACGTCCTACCGGTGTGCTGTCCCACCAGCGTGATGTCTCCACCACCGGTGGTGTTCTACTAGTAGCGTCCCACCAGTAGTGTGACGCGCTAACAGTAGTGTGATATCCTAACAGGTGATGTCCTACCAGCAGTGCAGATGTCAAACATTGGCGTGTTGTTCCCATTGTGCGGTGGATTAGATATCTCACAGTAGTAAGATAATTTCATTAGTGGGGTGATGTCCTCAATAGGTAGTGTGATAAACCTATTTCAGTGTGATGTCTCACCACTGGCAGAACATCAAACCACTGGTAGAACACTCCACTACAGATAGGAGACATCACACTACTGCAGGACATCACCCCACTGTGGTAACATCACACCTACTGGTAGGACATCACAAACTGGTAGGCCATCACACCACTGGTAGACAACACACCAATGGCATGACATCACACTACTGGCAGGACATCACACCACTGGTAGGACATCATCACACTACTGGTAGCACACATCACTGGTAGGCATGCAACACTAGTAGAACACCACACCAGTGGTAGGACACTACACACGGTAGACACAGCACACCACTGGGTAGACACACATCACACTACTCATAGGACATCACACTACTGGTAGGAAAACACACCACCGGTAGGACATCACGCCACTTGTGTGACATCGCACCACTGATAGGACATCACACCAATGGTAGGACACACACCACGGTAGGACACCACACCACTGCAGGACATCACACCACTGGTAGGACATCACACCACTGGTAGGACATCACACTCATTGCAGGACATCACACCACTTGTAGGACATCACACTACTGGTAGACAACACACTACTGCAGGACATCACGCCACTTGTGACACCACCACACAGTAGGACATTACACTACTGGTAGGGACATCACACCACTGGGAGGACAATACACCACTGGCCGGACATCACACTACTGGTGACATCACACCACTGGTAGGGACAACACACCACTGGTAGACATCACACCACTAGTAGGCAATCACCCCATTAGTAGACATCACACCACTGAGGATAATACACCACTGGCAGGATATCACACTACTGGTAGGACATCACACCACTGGTAGGACACACACCACTGGCACATCACACTACTAGTGTAGGACATCACACCACTAGTAGGATATCACACCACTGGTAGGGGTCATCACACCACTGGTAGGACACCCCACCACTGGTAGGACATCACACTACTGGTAGAACAACACACCACTGTAGGACATCACACCACTGGTAGTGACATCACACCACTGGTGGTGACATCACAAAACTGGTAGACATCACGCCACTGGTAGGACACCACACCACTGGTAGAAATACCCCTACTAGTACTAACACATCTAGTAGGACATCACACCACCAGCCATCACACCACTGGTAGGACAACACACCACTGGTAGTGACATCACACCAATGGGAAGGACAACTACACCACTGGGTAGACATCACACTGGTAGGATATCAATTACTGGTGGGACATCACACTACTGGTAGGACATCACACCACTAGTAGACATTATCACTGGTAGGACATCACACTACTGGTAGACCCCCACACTACTGCAGGGAAATCACACCACTGGTAGCACATCACACTACTGGTAGGACAACACCACTAGTAGGACACTACACCACTGGTAGGACATCACACTACTGGTAGGACATCACCATGGTAGACATCACAAACTGGTAGGCCATCACACTACTGCAGGACAACACACCACTGGAAGGACATCACACTACTGCAGTGGACATCAAACCACTGGTATATCACACCACTGGTAGGTCATCATACTGATAGACAACACACCACTGGTAGGTCATCACACAACTGGTAGGACATCACACCACTGGTAGGACATCACACTCAATGGTAGACACCACCACTGGTAGACACCACACCAGTCATAGGACATCACACCACTGGTAGGACAACACACTACTGGTAGGACATCACACCACTGGTAGGACTTCACACCACTGGATAGGACATCACACCACTAGTAGTGACACATCACACTACTGGTAGGACATCACACTACTAGAAGACATCATGCCACTGGTAGGGACATCACACTACTACAGGGACATCACCCACCAGTAGTGACATCACATCACTGGCAGGCCATTCACATCACTGGTAGGGACAACACACCACTGGTAGGACAGCACACCACCAGTAGGACATCACACCACTGCAGGGACATCGCACTACTGGTAGGACAACACACCACTAGTAGGACACACCACTGGTAGACAACACACTACTGGGTAGGACATCACACCATTGCAGGACATCACACTACAAGGGACATCACACTACTGGTTGGACATCACGCCACTGGTACGACAACACACCACTAGTAGGACATTACACCACTGATAGGACATCACACTACTGGTAGACATCACACTACTGGTAGGACATCACACCACTGGTAGGACATCACACTACTGGCAGGACAACACACCACTAGTAGGACCCAACACCACTGGTAGGACATCACACTACTGGTAGACATCACACCAGTGGTAGGGACATCACACCACTAGTAGTAAAACACACCACTGGTAGGACATCAGGACTACTGGTAGGACATCACACTACTGGTAGGACAACACACCACTAGTAGAACATCACACCACTGGTAGTACATCACACCAATGGTAGGTCATCACATCACTGGTAGGACAACACACCACTGGTAGGACAGAACACCACCATTAGACATCACACCACTGGCAGGACATCACACCAATGGTAGGGACATCACACTACTAGTAGGACATCACGCCACTGTAGACACCACACCACTGGGTAGGACATCACACTGGCCAGTAGGACATCACACCACAGGACATCACACCACTGGTAGGACAACACACCACTGCTAGGTCATCACACTGGAAGGACACTACACCACTGGTAGACATCACACTACTGGTAGGACATCACACCACTGTGGGACATCACACTACTGGTAGGACAACACACCACCGGTAGGACATCACACTACTGATAGACATCACACTACTGGTTGAACATCACGCCACTGCACGGCTAACACACCACTGGTAGGCCATCACACCACTGGTAGGACAACACACCACTGGTAGGTCATCACACCACTGGTAGGACATCACGCTACTGGTTGGACAACACACCACTAGTAGGACACCACACAACTAGTAGGACATCACACTACTGGTGGGACATCACACTAGTGGTAGGACATCACACCACTGGTAGGACAACACACCACTGGTAGAACATCACACCATTGGTAGAACATCACACTACTGGTAGGACATCACACTACTGGTAGGAGATCTCAAACTGGTAGGCCATCACACTACTGGTAGGTTAACTCACCACTGAAAGGACATCACACTACTGATAGGACATCACACCACTGGAAGAACATCACACCACTGGTAGGACATCACACTACTGATAGGACATCACACTACTAGTAGGACATCACGCCACTGGTAGAACATCACACTACTGGTAGGACATCACAAACTGGTAGGCCATCACCCCACTGGTAGAACATCACACTACTGGTAGGACATCACAAACTGGTAGGCCATCACACTACTGGTAGGACAACACACCACTGGAAGGACATCACACTATTGATAGGACATCACACCACTGGTAGAACATCGTACCACTGGTAGGACATCACACTATTCATAGGACATCACACTACTGGTAGGAAATCACGCCAATGGTAGAACATCACACTACTGGTAGGTCATCACAAACTGGTAGGCCATCACACCACTGGTAGAAAATCACACTACTGGTAGGACATCACAAACTGGTAGGCCATCACATCACTGGTAGAACATCACACTACTGGTAGGACAACACACCACTGGAATGACATCACACTACTGATAGGACATCAAACTAATGGTAGGACATCACGCCACTGGTAGGACAACACACCACTAGTAGGACATTACACCATTGGTAGGACATCACACTACTGGTAGGACATCACACTACTGGTAGGACATCACACCAATGGTAGGACATCACACCACTAGGTAGGACATCACACCACTGCAGGACATCACACCACTGGTAGAACAACACACCACTGGTAGGTCATCACACCAATGGTAGGACATCACACCACTGGTAGGACATCACACTAATGGTAGGACACCACACCACTGGTAGAACACCACACCAGTCGTAGGACATCACACCACTAGTAGGACAACACACCACTAGTAGGACATCGCACCACTGATAGGACATCACACCACTGGTAGGACATCACACCACTGGTAGGACACCACACCACTGGTAGGACATCACACCACTTGTAGGACATCACACTACTGGTAGGACATCACACTACACTACTGGTAGAACATCACACCACTGGTAGGGCATCACACCACTGGTAGGACAACACACCACTGGTAGGTCATCACACCACTGGTAGGACATCACACCACTGGTAGGACATCTCACTAATGGTAGGACACCACACCACTGGTAGAACACCACACCAGTCGTAGGACATCACACCACTGGTAGGACAACACACCACTGATAGGACATCATACTACTGGTAGGACATCACACCACTGGTAGGACAAAACACTACTGGTAGGACATCACACTACTGGACATCACACTACTGGTAGGACATCACACTACTGGTAGGACAACACTAGTAGAACACCACACCACTAGTAGGATATCACACAAGTGGTAGGACAATACACCACTGGTAGGACATCACACTACTGCTAGGACATCACACCAATGGTAGGACATCACACTACTGGTAGGACAACACATCATTGGTAGGACATCACACTAATAATAGGACATCACACTACTGGTTGGACATCACGCCACTGGTACGACAACACACCACTAGTAGGACATTACACCACTGGTAGGACATCACACTACTTGTAGGACATCACACTACTGGTAGGACATCACACCACTGGTAGGACATCACACTACAGGTAGGACAACACACCACTAGTAGGACCCCACACCACTGGTAGGACATCACACTACTGGTAGGACATCACACCAGTGGTAGGACATCACACCACTAGTAGGAGAACACACCACTGGTAGGACATCACACTACTGGTAGGACATCACACTACTGGTAGGACAACACACCACTTGTAGAACATCACACCACTGATAGGACATCACACCACTGGTAGGACATCACACTACTGGTAGGACAACACACTACTGGTAGGACATCATGCCACTTGTAGGACACCACTACACGGGTAGGAGACATACTACTGCAGACATCATGCACCACTGGGAGGACACACCACTGACAGTGACATCACACTACTGGTAGGACATCACACCACTGTAGACAACACAATTACCGGCAGGGACATCACACCACCAGTAGACATCAACCCACTCAGTAGGGGACACATCACACCACTAGTAAGACATCACACTACTGGTAGGACATCACACCACCTGTAGGACATCACACTACTGGTAGGATCACACTACTGGTAGGACAACACTAGTAGAACACCACAACACTGGTAGGACATCACACAAGTGGTAGGACAACACACCACTAGTAGGACCCCACACCACTGGTAGGACATCACACTACTGGTAGGACATCACACCAGTGGTAGGACATCACACCACTGGTAGGACAACACACCACTGGTAGAAAATCACACTACTGGTAGGACATCACACTACTGGTAGGACAACACACCACTAGTAGAACATCACACCACTGATAGGACATCACACCACTGGTAGGACATCACACTACTGGTAGGACAACACACTACTGGTAGGACATCACGCCACTTGTAGGACACCAGTACACGGGTAGGACATTACACTACTGGTAGGACATCACACCACTGGGAGGATAATACACCACTGGCAGTACATCACACTTCTGGTAGGACATCACACCACTGGTAGGACAACACACCACTGGTAGGACATCACACCACTAGTAGGACATCACCCCAGTAGTAGGACATCACACCACCAGTAGGACATCACACTACTGGTAGGACATCACACTACTGGTAGGACATCACACCACTGGTAGGACATCACACCACTGGTAGGACATCACACTAATGGTAGGACACCACACCACTGGTAGAACACAACACCAGTCGTAGGACAACACACTACTGGTAGGACATCATACCACTGGGAGGACAACACACCACTGGTAGGACATCACACCACTAGTAGAACATCACACCTCTGGTAGGACATCACAACACTAGTAGAACATCACACCACTGGTAGGACATCACACTACTGGTAGGACATCATGTCACTGGTAGGACACCACACCACTGGTAGGACATCACACCAATGGTAGGACAACACACCACTAGTAGGATATCACACCACTAGTAGGACATCACACCACTGGTTGGACATCACACCGTTTAGTAGGACAACACACTACTGGTAGGAAATCACACCACTGGTAGGTCAACACACCAATGGTAGGACATCACACTACTGGTAGGACATCACACCACTGGTAGGACATCACACAACTGGTAGGACATCACACCACTGGTAGGACAACACACCACTGGTAGGTCATCACACCACTGGTAGATCACACCACTGGTAGGACAACACACCACTAGTAAGACATCACACCACTGGTACGACAACACATCACTAGTAGGACATCTCACCACTGGTAGGACATCACACCACTGGTAGGACATCACACTACTAGTAGGACATCACACCACTGATAGGACATCACACCAGTGGCAGGCCATCAAAACATTAGTAGGACATCACATCACAGGTAGGATATCACACCACTGGTAGGACATCACACCATCAGTAGGACATCACACCACCAGTAGAACATCACACCAGTGGTAGGACATCACAACATTAGTAGGACATCACATCACAGGTAGGATATCACACCACTGGTAGGACATCACACTACTGGTAGGACATCATGCCACTGGTAGGACACCACACCAGTGGTAGGACATCACACCAGTGGTAGGACAACACACCACTAGTTGGATATCACACCACTAGTAGGACATCACACCACTGGTAGGACATCACACCGTTGGTAGGACAACACACTACTGGTAGGACATCACACCACTGGTAGGACAACACACCACTGGTAGGACATCACACTACTGGTAGACATCACACCACTGGTAAGACATCACACCACTAGTAGGACATCACACCACTGTTATGACAACACCACCAGTAGGACATCACACCACTGGTAGGACAACACACCACTGTGACATCACACTACTGGTAGGACAACACACCACTAGTAGAACATCACACCACTAATAGTATTAATCACACTACTAGTAGGACAACACACCACTGCAGGACATCACGCCACTTGTAGGACACCTTCACTACACGGAAGCGACATACATCACGGTAGGACATCACACCACTGGGAGGACAATACACCACTGGCAGGACATCACACTACTGGTAGACACATCACACCACCAGTTGGACATCACACTGGTAGGACATCACACCACTGGTAGGACATCACACCACTGGTAGACATCACACCACTGGTAGAACATCACACCACTGGTAGGACAACACACCACTGGTAGGACATCACACCACTGGTAGGACAACACACCACTAGTAAGACATCACACCACTGGTACGACAACACACCACTAGTAGGACATCACACCACTGGTAGGACATCACACCACTGATAGGACATCACACTACTGGTAGGACATCACACCACTGGTAGGACATCACACCAGTGGTAGGACATCAAAACATTAGTAGGACATCACATCACAGGTATGATATCACACCACTGGTAGGACATCACACCATCAGTAGGACATCACACCACCAGTAGGACATCACACCAGTGGTAGGACATCACAACATTAGTAGGACATCACATCACAGGTAGGATATCACACCACTGGTAGGACATCACACTACTGGTAGGACATCACGCCACTGGTAGGACACCACACCAGTGGTAGGACATCACACCAATGGTAGGACAACACACCACTCGTAGGATATCACACCACTAGTAGGACATCACACCACTGGTAGGACATCACACCGTTGGTAGGACAACACACTACTGGTAGGACATCACACTACTGGTAGGACAACACACCACTAGTAGGACATCGCCACTACTGGTAGGACATCACACCACTGGTAAGACATCACACCACTAGTAGGACATCACACCACTGCGATGACAACACACCACTAGTAGGACATCACACCACTGGTAGGACAATACACCACTGGTAGGACATCACACTACTGGTAGGACAACACACCACTAGTAAAACATCACACCACTGATAGGACATCACACTACTAGTAGGACAACACACTACTGGTAGGACATCACGCCACTTGTAGGACACCACTACACGGGAAGGACATAACACTACTGGTAGGACATCACACCACTGGGAAGACAATACACCACTGGCAGGACATCACACTACTGGTAGGACATCACACCACTAGTTGGACATCACACTACTGGTAGGACATCACACCACTGGTAGGACATCACACCACTGGTAGGACATCACACCACTGGTAGACATCACACCACTGGTAGGACATCACACCACTGGTCGGGACATCACACCGCTGGCAGGACATCACACCCACTGGTGACACAACACACCACTAGTAAGACATCACACCACTGGTACGACAACACATCACCAGACATCTCACCACTGGTAGGACATCACACCACTGGTAGGACATCACACTAATGGTAGGACACCACACCACTGGTAGAACACAACACCAGTCATAGGACAACACACTACTGGTAGGACATCACACCACTGGGAGGACAACACACCACTGGTAGGACATCACACCACTAGTAGAACATCACACCTCTGGTAGGACATCACAACACTAGTAGAACATCACACCACTGGTAGGACATCACACTACTGGTAGGACATCACGATCACTGGTAGGACACCACACCACTGGTAGGACATCACACCAATGGTAGGACAACACACCACTAGTAGGATATCACACCACTGGTGGGACATTACACCACTGGTTGGACATCACACCGTTGGTAGGACAACACACTACTGGTAGGAAATCACACCACTGGTAGGACAACACACCACTGGTAGGACATCACACAACTGGTAGGACATCACACCACTGGTAGTACATCACACCACTGGTAGGACATCACACCACTGGTAGGACATCACACCACTGGTAGGTCATCACACCACTGGTAGGACATCACACCACTGGTAGGACATAACACTAATGGTAGGACATCACACCACTGGTAGGACAACACACCACTAGTAAGACATCACACCACTGGTACGACAACACATCACTAGTAGGACATCTCACCACTGGTAGGACATCACACCACTGGTAGGACATCACACTACTAGTAGGACATCACACCACTGATAGGACATCACACCAGTGGTAGGCCATCAAAACATTAGTAGGACATCACATCACAGGTAGGATATCACACCACTGGTAGGACATCACACCATCAGTAGGACATCACACCACCAGTAGAACATCACACCAGTGGTAGGACATCACAACATTAGTAGGACATCACATCACAGGTAGGATATCACACCACTGGTAGGACATCACACTACTGGTAGGACATCATGCCACTGGTAGGACACCACACCAGTGGTAGGACATCACACCAGTGGTAGGACAACACACCACTAGTTGGATATCACACCACTAGTAGGACATCACACCACTGGTAGGACATCACACCGTTGGTAGGACAACACACTACTGGTAGGACATCACACCACTGGTAGGACAACACACCACTGGTAGGACATCACACTACTGGTAGGACATCACACCACTGGTAAGACATCACACCACTAGTAGGACATCACACCACTGCTATGACAACACACCACTAGTAGGACATCACACCACTGGTAGGACAACACACCACTGGTAGGACATCACACTACTGGTAGGACAACACACCACTAGTAGAACATCACACCACTGATAGGACATCACACTACTAGTAGGACAACACACTACTGGTAGGACATCACGCCACTTGTAGGACACCACTACACGGGAAGGACATAACACTACTGGTAGGACATCACACCACTGGGAGGACAATACACCACTGGCAGGACATCACACTACTGGTAGGACATCACACCACTAGTTGGACATCACACTACTGGTAGGACATCACACCACTGGTAGGACATCACACCACTGGTAGGACATCACACCACTGGTAGGACAACACACCACTAGTAGGACATCACACCACTGGTGGACATCACACCACTGGTAGGACATCACACCATAGGACAACACACTAGTAGGACATCACACCACTGGTAGGACAACACACCACTGGTAGGACATCACACTACTAGTAGGACATCACACCACTGATAGGACATCACACCAGTGGTAGGCCATCAAAACATTAGTAGGACATCACACTACTGGTAGGACATCACACCACTGGTAGGACATCACACCACTGGTAGGACAACACACCACTCGTAGGTCATCAAAACCACTGGTAGAACATCAGACCACTGGTAGGACATCACACTAATGGTAGGACACCACACCACTGGTAGAACACCACACCAGTCATAGGACAACACACTACTGGTTGGCCATCACACCACTGGTAGGACAATACACCACTGGTAAGACATCACACCACTAGTAGAACATCACACCTCTGGTAGGACAACACACCACTAGTAGGACATCACACTACTGGTAGGACAACACACCACTAGTAGGACATCACACCACTGGTAGGACAACAATAAATTACCGGCAGGAAATCACACCACTGGTAGTAACACACCACTGGTAGGACAGCACACTACTGGGTAGACATTGCCACTACCGGCAGGATATCACACCACTGTAGACATCACACCACTGGTAGACAAACACACCACCAGTAGACATCACACCACGTGATATCACACTACTGTTGGACATCACACCACTGGTAGGACAACACACCACTAGTAGGACATCACACCACTGGTAGAACAACACACCACTAGTAGGACATCACACCACTGGTAGGACAACACACCATTGGTAGGACATCACACCACTGATAGGACAACACACCACTAATAGGACATCACACCACTGGTAGGACAACACACTACTGGTAGGACAGCACACCACTGGTAGGACATCACACCACTGGTAGGACATCACACCACTGGTAGGACATCACACCACCAATAGAGACACATCACACCACTGGTAGTGATATCACACCACTGGTAGTGACATCACACTACCTGCAGGACATCACACCACTGCAGGAGCATCACACCAGCCGCAGGACATCACACCACTGGTAGGACAACACACCACTAGTAGGACATCACACCACTGGTAGGACAACACACTACTGGTAGGACATCAGACCACTTGTAGGACATCACACCACTGGTAGGACATCACACCACTAGTAGGACATCACACTACTGGTAGGACATCACACTACTAGAAGGACATCATGCCACTGGTTGGACATCACACTACTAGTAGGACATCACACCACTGGTAGGTCATCACACCACTGGTAGGACACCACACCACTGGTTGGACATCACACTACTGGTAGGACATCACACCACTGGTAGGACATCACACTACTGGTAGGACAACACACCACTGGTAGGAAATCACACCACTGGTAGGACATCACACCACTGGTAGGACATCACATCACTGGTAAGACAACACACCACTGGTAGGACAGCACACCACCAGTAGGACATCACACCACTGTCAGGACATCACACTAATGGTAGGACATCACACTACTAGTAGGACATCACGCCACTGGTAAGACACCACACCACTGGTAGGACACCACACTACTAGTAGGACATCACACCACTAGTAGGACATCACACCACTGGTAGGCCATCACACCACTGGTAGGACAACACACCACTGGTAGGTCATCACACCACTGGTAGGACACCACACCACTGGTAGGACATCACACTACTGGTAGGCCATCGCACCACTGGTGGGACATCACACTACTGGTAGGACAACACACCACGGGTAGGACATCACACTACTGATAGGACATCACACTACAGGTTGAACATCACGCCACTGGTACGACAACACACCACTAGTAGGACATTACATCACTGGTAGGACATCACACTACTGGTAGGACCTCACACTACTGGTAGGACATCACACCACTGGTAGCACATCACACTACTGGTAGGACAACACACCACTAGTAGGACACCACACTACTGTAAGGACATCACACCTTGCAGGGACATCACACCACCACAGGAC
>NW_024741431.1:0-7727 GCF_018991925.1 Homarus americanus
TTCGGCAAAAATTGGTTTATCTAACCAACTTTCCTGAAAGTAGATATTTTCCATTTTTATGATACTGTTTCCGTTTTCTATGATATTCTGTTTGAAAATTTGGTTATCTAATCAACTTTCTGAAAGTAGATATTTCCCATTTTTTTGATACAAATGTTTTCTATGATAATCTACTGCAAAATTAGGTAATATTTCCCTAAATTCGAAAATCTATTCCCCGAAAATCGATAATCTACTTTCCCGAAAAGTGAAAATCATTACTTTTCGGAAAGAGATAACCAACTTTCCCGGAAAGTAGATATTTCCCATTTTTATGATACAATTTCCGTGTTTTATGATAATCTATTTTCGGGAAAGTTGTTTATCTAACCAACTTTCGCGGAAAGTAGATATTTCCCATTTTTTATGATACAAATTTCCGTTTTATGATAATCTATTTTCGGAAATTTGGTTATCTAACCGAATCTTTCGGAAAGTAGATATTTCCCATTTTTATGATACAAATTTCCCGTTTTCTATGATAACTTTTCGGGAAAGTTGTTTATCTAACCAACTTTCTTGGATAGTAGATATTTCCCATTTTTTATGTGATACAAATTTCCCGTTTTCTATGATAATCTATTTTCGGCAAATTTGTTATTCAACCAACTTCTGGAAAGTAGATATTTCCATTTTTATGATAATTTCCTGTTTTCTATGATAATCTATTTTCGGAAATTTGTTATCTAACCAACTTTCCCGGAAAGTAGATATTTACCATTTTTGTGATACAAATTTCCCGTTTTCTTGATAATCTACTTCGCAAAATTAGATTATTTCCCAAAATTCGAAAATCTATTCCCCGAAAATCGATAATCTACTTTCCCGAAAAGTAGAAAATCTATCTACTTTTCGGGAAAGTAGTCTTCACTTTTTCCGGAAAGTAGATATTTCTCATTTTATGATACAAATTTCCGTTTTTCTATGATAATCTATTTTCGGGAAAAATGTTTATCTAACCAACGCAAAATTAGGTATTATTTCAAAATTCGAAAAATCTATTCCCCGAAAAATCGATACTCTACTTTCCCGAAAAAGTAGAAAACGTATTCGTTTTTGAAAGTAGATAACCAACTTTCCTGAAAGTAGATATTTCTCATTTTTATGATACAAATTTCTCCTGTTTCTATGATAATTCATTTTCTTCGGGAAAATGTTTATCTAACCAACTTCGCGGAAAGTAGATGCCATTTCAGTTTGCGCATGTATAAAATTTCCTGTTTTATGATATCTATTTTCGCAAATTTGCTTATCTAACTAATTTTCCCGGAAAGTAGATATTTCCATTTTATGATACAATTTCCTATTTTCTGGTGAAGATAATCATTTCGGGAAAGTTGTTATCTAACCAACTTTGCGGAAAGTAGATATTTCCCATTTTTATGATACAAATTTCAGTTTTCTATGATAATCTATTTTCGGAAAATTTGTTATCTAACCAACTTTCCCGGAAAAAGAGTATATCATTTTTGTGATACAAATTTCCGTTTTATGATAATCTACTTCGCAAAATTAGGTAATATTTCCCCAAAACGAAAAATCTATTCCCCGGAAAAATCGATAATCTACTTTCCCGAAAAGTAGAAAAATCTATTCTGTTTCTTCGAGAAAGTAGATAAATCAACTTTCCCGGAAAGTAGATATTTCCTCTCATTTTTTATGAAACAAATTTCCTGTTTTCCCGGAAAGTAGATATTTCCATTTTTATGATACAAATTTCCTGTTTTCATGATACTATTTTCGAAAGTTGTTTATCTAACCAACTTTCGCGGAAAGTAGATATTTCCCATTTTTATGATACAAATTTCCTGTTTTCTATGATATCTATTTTCGGCAAATTTGGTTATCTAACCAACTTTCCCGGAAAGTAGATATTTCCATTTTTATGATACAAATTTCTGTTTTATGATAATCTATTTTCGGGAAAGTTGTTTATCTAACCAATTGCGGAAAGTAGATATTTCCCATTTTTTGATACAATTTCCGTTTTCTATGAATATCTACTTCGCAAAATTAGTAATATTTCCCAAAATTCGAAAATCTATTCCCCGAAAATCGATAATCTACTTTCCCGAAAGTAGAAAATCTATCTACTTTTCGGGAAAGTAGATAACCAACTTTCCCGGAAAGTAGATATTTCTATTTATGATACAAATTTCCCTGTTTTCATGATAATCTATTTTCGAAAGTTGTTTATCTAACCAACTGCGGAAAGTAGATATTTCCATTTTTATGATACAAATTTCCTGTTTTCTATGAAAATTTTCGGCAAATTTGGTTATCTAACCAACTCTTCCCGGAAAGTAGATATTTCCCATTTTTATGATACAAATTTCCTGTTTTCTATGATAATCTATTTTCGGGAAAGTTGTTTATCTAACCAACTTTCGCGGAAAGTAGATATTTCCCATTTTTATGATACAAATTTCCCATTTCTATGATAATCTATTTTCGGCAATTGGTTATCTAACCAACTTTCCCGAAAGTAGATATTTCCCATTTTTATGATACAAATTTCCGTTTTCTATGATATTCATTTTCGGCAAATTTTATCTAACCAACTTTCCCGGAAAGTAGATATTTCCCATTTTTATGATACAAATTTCCTGTTTTCTATGATAATCTATTTTCAGAAAGTTGTTTATCTAACCAACTTTCGCGGAAAGTAGATATTTCCCATTTTTATGATACAAATTTCTGATTCTATGATAATCTATTTTCGGCATATTTGGTTATCTAACCAACTTTCCCGGAAAGTAGATATTTCCCATTTTTATGATACAAATTTCCTGTTTTCTATGATAATCTATTTTCGAAAGTGTTTATCTAACCAACTTTCGCGGAAAGTAGATATTTCTATTTTTGATACAAATTCTCTGTTTTATGATAATCCACTTCGCAAAAATAGGTAATATTTCAAAATTCGAAAATCTATTCCCCGAAAAATCGATAATCTACTTCCAAGTAGAATCTATCTACTTTTCGGGAAAGTAGATAACCAACTTCCCGGAAAGTAGATATTTTATTTTTATGATACAAATTTCCTGTTTTCTATGATAATCTATTTTCGAAAGTTGTTTATCTAACCAACTTTCGCGAAAGTAGATATTTCCATTTTATGATACAAATTTCTCGTTTCTATGAAAATTATTTTCGGCAAATTTGGTTATCTAACCAACTTTCCGGAAAGTAGATATTTCCCATTTTTATGATACAAATTTCCTGTTTCTATGATAATCTATTTTCGGTAAATTTGGTTATCTAACCAACTTCCCGAAAGATATTTCCCATTTATGATACAAATTTCCCGTTTTCTATGATAATCTATTTCAGGAAAGTTGTTTATTTAACCAACTTTCGCGGAAAGTAGATATTTCCCATTTTTATGATACAAATTTCCTGTTTTATGATATCTATTTTCGGCAATTTGGTTATCTAACCAACTTTCCGGAAAGTAGATATTTCCCATTTTTATGATACAAATTTCCTGTTTTCTATGATAATTCATTTCGAAAGTTGTTTATCTAACCAACTTTCGCGGAAAGTAGATATTTCCCATTTTTATGATACAAATTTCGTTTTCTATGATAATCTATTTCGCAATTTGGTTATCTAACCAACTCTTCCGGAAAGTAGATATTTCCCATTTTTTATGATACAAATTTCCCATTTTCTATGATAATCTATTTTGGAAAATTTGGTTATCTAAACAACTTTCCCGGAAAGTAGATATTTCCCATTTTTGTGATACAAATTTCCTGTTTCTATGATAATCTACTTCGCAAAATAGGTAATATTTCCAAAATTCGGAAAATCTATTCTGAACATAATCTACTTTCCCGAAAAGTAGAAAATCTATCTACTTTTCGGGAAAGTAGATAACCAACTTTCCCGGAAAGTAGATATTTCCCATTTTTATGATACAAATTTCCTGTTTTCTATGATAATCTATTTTCGGAAAGTTGTTTATCTAACCAACTTTCGCGGAAAGTAGATATTTCCCATTTTTATGATACAAATTTCTGTTTCTATGATAATCTATTTTCGGCAAATTTGTTATCTAACCAACTTTCCCGGAAAGTAGATATTTATTTATGATACAAATTTCCATTTTATGAAATCTATTTTCGGAAAATTTGTTATCTAAACAACTTTCCCGGAAAGTAGATATTTCCATTTTTGTGATACAAATTTCCTGTTTCTATGATAATCTACTTCGCAAAAATAGGTAATATTTCAAAATTCGAAAAATCTATTCCCGAAAATCGATAATCTACTTTCCTGAAAAGTAGAAATCTATCTACTTTTCGAAAGTAGATAACCAACTTTCCGGAAAGTAGATATTTCCCATTTTTGATACAAATTTCTGTTTTCTATGATAACTATTTTGGCAATTTGGTTATCTAACCAACTTTCCCGGAAAGTAGATATTTCCCATTTTTATGATACAATTTCCTTGTTTCTATGATAATCTATTTTCGGAAAGTTTTTATCTAACCAACTTTCGCGGAAAGTAGATATTTCCCATTTTTATGATACAAATTTCCTGTTTTCTATGATAATCTATTTTCGGCAAATTTGGTTATCTAACCAACTTTCCCGGAAAGTAGATATTTCCCATTTTTATGATACAAATTTCGTTTATGATAATCTATTTCGGCAATTTGGTTATCTAACCAACTTTCCCGGAAAGTAGATATTTCCCATTTTTATGATACAAATTTCCTGTTTTCTATGATAATCTATTTTCAGGAAAGTTGTTTATCTAACCAACTTTGAAAGTAGATATTTCCATTTTTGTGATACAAATTTCCTGTTTCTATGATATCTATTTTCGGCAATTTGGTTATCTAACCAACTCTTCCGGAAAGTAGATATTTCCCATTTTTATGATACAAATTTCCTGTTTTCTATGATATCTATTTTCGAAAGTTGTTTATCTAACCAACTTTCGCGGAAAGTAGATATTTCCCATTTTTATGATACAAATTTCCTGTTTTCTATGATAATCTATTTTCGCAAATTTGATATCTAACCAACTTTCCCGGAAAGTAGATATTTCCCATTTTTATGATACAAATTTCTGTTTTATGATAATCTATTTTCGGAAAGTTGTTTATCTAACCAACTTCGCGAAAGTATTTCCCATTTTTATGATACAAATTTCCTGTTTCTATGATAATCTATTTTCGGCAAAATTGGTTATCTAACCAACTTTCCCGAGTAGATATTTCCCATTTTTATGATACAAATTTCTGTTTTATGATAATTATTTTCGAAAATTTGGTTATCTAACCAACTTTCCCGAAAGTAGATATTTCCATTTTTGTGATACAAATTTCTGTTTTCTATGATAATCTACTTCGCAAAATTAGGTATTATTTCCAAAATTCGAAAATCTATTCTCGAAAAATCGATAATCTACTTTCCCGAAAAGTTGAAAATCTATCTACTTTTCGAAAGTAGATAACCAACTTTCCGGAAAGTAGATATTTCTCATTTTTATGATACAAATTTCCCGTTTTCTATGATAATCTATTTCGGAAAAATGTTTATCTAACCAACTTTCGCGGAAAGTAGATATTTCATTTATGATCCAAATTTGTTTTCTATGATAATCTATTTTCGGCAAATAAGGTTATCTAACCAATTTTCCCGAAAGTAGATATTTCTTATTTTATGATACAAATTTCCTGTTTTCTATGATAATCTATTTTCGGAAAGTTGTTTATCTAACCAACTTTCGCGGAAAGTAGATATTTCCCATTTTTGATATTCAAATTTCCTGTTTTCTATGATAATCTATTTTCGAAAATTTGGTTATCTAACCAACTTTCCCGAAAGTAGATATTTCCATTTTTTGTATACAAATTTCCTGTTTTCTATGATAATCTACTTCGCAAAATTAGTAATATTTCCAAAATTCGAAAATCTATTCCCGAAAAATCGATAATCTACTTTCCCGAAAAGTAGAAAATCTATCTACTTTTCGAGAAAGTAGATAACCAACTTTCCGGAAAGTAGATATTTCCATTTTTATGAAACAAATTTCCTGTTTTGATAATCTATTTTCGGAAAATTTGGTTATCTAACCAACTTTCCCGGAAAGTAGATATTTCCCATTTTTGTGATACAAATTTCCGTTTTCTATGATAATCTACTTCTGCAAAATTAGTAATATTTCCAAAATTGAAAAATCTATTCCCGAAAATCGATAATCTACTTTCCCAAAAGTAGAAAATCTATCTACTTTCGGAAAGTAGATAACCAACTTTCCCGAAAGTAGATATTTCCCATTTTATGATACAAATTTCCTGTTTCTATGATAATCTATTTTCGGCAAATTTGGTTATCTAACCATTTTCCCGGAAAGTAGATATTTCATTTTTTATGATACAAATTTCCTGTTTTCTATGATAATCTATTTTCGGAAAGTTGTTTATCTAACCAACTTTCGCGAAAGTAGATATTTCCCATTTTTATGATTCAAATTTCCTGTTTTCTATGATAATCTATTTTCGGCAAATTTGGTTATCTAACCATTTTTCCCGGAAAGTAGATATTTCCCATTTTTATGATACAAATTTCCTGTTTTCTATGATTATCTATTTTCGGAAAGTTGTTTATCTAACCAACTTTCGCGGAAAGTAGATATTTCCCATTTTTATGATACAAATTTCCTGTTTTATGATAATCTATTTTCGGCAAATTTGTTATCTAACCAACTTTCCCGGAAAGTAGATATTTCCCATTTTTATGATACAAATTTCCTGTTTTCTATGATAATCTATTTTTCGGAAAGTTGTTTATCTAACCAACTTTCGCGGAAAGTAGATATTTCCCATTTTTGTGATTCAAATTTCCTGTTTTCTATGATAATCTATTTCGCAAAATTAGGTAATATTTCCAAAATTCGAAAATCTATTCTCCCGAAAAATCGATAATCTACTTTCCGAAAAGTAGAAATCTATTCTAATTTTCGGGAAAGATAACCAACTTTCCGGAAAGTAGATATTTCTATTTTATGATACAAATTTCCTGTTTCTATGATAATCTATTCGGAAAGTTGTTTATCTAACCAACTTTCGCGGAAAGTAGATATTCCCATTTTTATGATACAAATTTCCTGTTTCTATGAAAATTCATTTTCGGCAAATTTGGTTATCTAACCAACTTTCCCGGAAAGTAGATATTTCCCATTTTTATGATACAAATTTCCTGTTTCTATGATAATCTATTTTCGGCAAATTTGGTTATCTAACCAACTTTCGCGGAAAGTAGATATTTCCCATTTTTATGATATAAATCTTCTGTTTTCTATGATAATCTATTTTCGCAAATTTTGTTATCTAACCAACTTTCAAGTAGATATTTCCCATTTTTATGATACAAATTTCCTGTTTTCTATGATATCTATTTTCGTATTGGTTATTCAACCAACTTTTCCGGAAAGTAGATATTTCCCATTTTATGATACAAATTTCCGTTTTCTATGATAATCTATTTTCGGGTTAGTTTATCTAACCAACTTTCGCGGAAAGTAGATATTTCCCATTTTTATGATACAAATTTCCTGTTTTCTTGATAATCTATTTTCGGCAAATTTGGTTATCTAACCAACTTTCCCGGAAAGTAGATATTTCCCATTTTGTATGATACAAATTTCCGTTTACTATGATAATCTATTT
>NW_024741432.1:0-7268 GCF_018991925.1 Homarus americanus
TCAGGGAACTTTATTATACTTGGTGAGGGGACTTTGTTATACTGGATCAGGGGACTTTGTTTTACTCGATGAGGGGGCTCTGTTATATCTCGATCAGGGGCCTTTGTTATACTCGATCAGGGGACTTAGTTATACTCGACCTGGGACTTTGTTATACTCGATTTGGAGCCTTTGTTATACTTGATCAAGGGGCTTTGTTATACTCGATCAGGGGACTTTGTTATTCTCGATAAGGTGGACTTTGTTATACTCGATGAGGGGGCTTTGTTATACTCGATCAGGGAACTTTGTTATACTCGATCAGGGGCCTTTGTTATACTCGATCAGGGGACTTTGTTATGCTCGATCAGGGGCCTTTGTTATACTTGATCAGGGGGCTTTGTTATACTCGATCAGGTGACTTTGTTATTCTCGATAAAGGGGTCTTTGTTATATTCGATCAGGGGGCTTTGTTATACTTGGATCAGGGGGCTTTGTTATACTGATCAGGGACTTTTGTTATTCAAGATAAGGGGGGCTTTGTTATACACGATCAGGGGGCTTTGTTATACTCGATGAGGGGACTTTGTTATATTCGATGAGAGGACTTTTTTATACTCGATCATGGGACTTTGTTAAACTCGATCAGGGGCCTTTGTTATTCTCGGTCAGGGGACTTTGTTATACCCGACGAGGGGACTTTGTTATACTAGATCAGGGGCCTTTGTTATACTTGATCAGGCGGCTTTGTTATACTTGATCAGGGGACTTTGTTATTCTCGATAAGGGTCTTTCTTTATACTCGGATCAGCTTTATACTTGGATCAGGGGCTTTGTTATACTCGATCAGGGACTCTGGTTATTCTTTATAAGGGGGCCCTTGGTTATACTCGATCAGGGGCTTTGTTATACTCGATCAGGAACTTTGTTATACTCGATCAGGACCCTTTTGTTATACCTTATCTTGTATGACTTTGTTATACTCGACAAGGGGACTTGTTATACCTGATGAGGGGCCTTTGTTTAACTCGATCAGGTCCTTTTGTTATACTCGATCAGGGACGTTGTTATACCTTTATCAGGGACTATGGTATTCCTTGATCAGGGGCTTTTGTTATACTGATCAGGAACTTTTGTTATACTCGATCAGGGCCTTTGGTTATAATCAAGTTCAGGGGACTTATATACTCTCGGACCAGGGACTTTGTTATACTCGATCTGGAGCCTTGTTATACTTGGATCAGGGGCTTATACTCAATCAGGGGACTTAGCACTCGCTAAGGAGACTTTGTTATACTCGATGGGGGCTTTGTTACTCGATCAGGAAATTTTTGCTATACCCATCATGGGCCTTTGTTATACTCATCAGGGACTTTGTTATACTGGATCAGGGCCTTTTGTTATACCTCTTGGATCAGGGGCTTTGTTATACTCTGATCAGGGACTTTTGTTATTCAAGATAAAGGGGGGCTTCTTTGTTATACTCGATCAGGGGCATTGTTATACTCTCGATCGGGGAACTTTGTTATACTCGATCAGGGCCTTTGTTATACTCGTTCAGGCGTCTTTGTTATACTCGACCAGGGGACTTTCTTATACTCGATCAGGGGCCTTTGTTAAACTCGATCAGGGCCCTTTGTTATAATCGATCAGGGGACTTTGTTATAATCGATCAGAGGACTTTGTTATACTCTATGAGGGGGCTTTGTTATCCTCGATCAGGGAACTTTATTATACTCGGTAAGGGGACTTTGTTATACTGGATCAGGGGACTTTGTTTTACTCGATGAGGGGGCTTTGTTATATCTCGATCAGGGGACTTTGTTATACACGATCTGGGGCCTTTGTTATACTCGATCAGGGGCCTTTGTTATACTCGATCAGGGGACTTTGTTACACTCGACCTGCGACTTTGTCACACTCGATTTGGAGCCTTTGTTATACTTGATCAGGGGGCTTTGTTATACTCGATCAGGGGACTTTGTTATACTCGACCAGGGGACTTTGTTATACTCGATGAGGGGCCTTTGTTATACTTGATCATGGGGCTTTGTTATACTCGATCAGGGGACTTTTTTATTCTCGATAAGGGGGTCTTTGTTATACTCGATCAGGGGGCTTTGTTATACTCGATCAGGGAACTTTGTTATACTCGATCAGGGGCCTTTGTCATAATCGTTCAGGGGACTTTGTTATACTCGACCAGGGGACTTTGTTATACTCGATCTGGAGCCTTTGTTATACTTGATCAGAGGGCTTTGTTATACTCGATCAGGGGACTTAGTTATTCTCGATAAGGGGGACTTCGGTATACTCGATGAGGGGGCTTTGTTATACTCGTTCAGGGAAATTTTGTTATACTCGATCATGGGCCTTTGTTATACTGGATTAGGGGACTTTGTTATTCACGACCAGGGGACTTTGTTATACTCGTTTTGGGGCCTTTGTTATACTTGATCAGGGGGCTTTGTTATACTCGATCAAGGGACATTGTTATTCTCGATAAGGGGGACTTTGTTATTCTCAATTAGGGGGCTTTGTTATACTCGATCAGGGATCTTTGTTATACTCGATGAGGGGCCTTTGTTATACTCGTTCAGAGGCGTTTGTTATACTCGATCAGGGGACTTTGTTATACTCGATCAGGAGAATTTGTTATACTCGATCAGGGGCCTTTGTTATAATCATTCAGGGGACTTTGTTATACTCAATTAGGACTTGTTATACTCTCGATCTGGAGCCTTGTTATACTTCTGTGATTAGGGGCTTTTTGTTATACTCATCAGGGTTTTGTTTTACCTGCATCAGGGGACTTTTGTTATATCTTTATGGGACTTTGTTATTCTCGATCATGGGACTTTGTTATACTCGATGAGGGGCCTTTGTTATACTCGATGAGGGGACTTTGTTCTACTCGATCAGGGGAATTTGTTATACTCGATCAGGGGACTTTGTTATATTCGATGAGGGGACTTTTTATACTCGATCATGGGACTTTGTTATACTCGATGAGGGGCCTTTGTTATACTCGATCAGGGGCCTTTGTTATACCCGATCAGGGGACTTTGTTATAATCGATCAGAGGACTTTGTTATACTCTATGAGGGGGCTTTGTTATCCTCGATCAGGGAACTTTATTATACTCGGTGAGGGGACTTTGTTATACTGGATCAGGGGACTTTGTTTTACTCGATGAGGGGGCTTTGTTATACTCAATCAGGGGACATTGTTATACTCGATCAGGGGCCTTTATTATACTCGATTAGGGGCCTTTGTTATACTCGATCAGGGGACTTTGTTATACTCGACCTTGGACTTTGTTATACTCGAATTGGAGCCTTTGTTATACTTGATCAGGGGCTTTGTTATACTCGATCAGGGGCTTTGTTATTCTCGATAAGGGGGACTTTGTTATACTCGATGAGGGGGCTTTGTTATACTCGATCAGGGAACTTTGTTATACTCGATCAGGGGCCTTTGTTATACTCGATCAGGGACTTTTGTTATACTCGACCAGGGGACTTTGTTATACCCGATCAGAGGCCTTTGTTATACTTGATCAGGGGCTTTTGTTATAATCGATCAGGGGACTTTGTTATTCTCGATAAAGAGTCTTTGTTATATACTCGATCAGGGGCTTTGTTATACTTGATCAGGGGCTTTGTTATATGCTCGATCAGGGGACTTTTGTTATTCAAGATAAAGGGGCTTTGTTATACTCGTCAGGGGCTTTGTTATACTCGATCAGGGACTTTGTTATATTCGATGAGGACTTTTTTATACTCGATCATGGGACTTTGTTATACTCGATCAGGGGCCTTTGTTATACTCGACCAGGGGACTTTGTTATACTCGACCAGGGGACTTTGTTATACTCGATCAGGGGCCTTTGTTATACTTGATTAGGGGGCTTTGTTATACTTGATCAGGGGACTTCGTTATTCTCGATAAGGGGGTCTTTGTTATACTTGATCAGGGGGCTTTGTTATACTTGATCAGGGGGCTTTGTTATACTCGATCAGGGGGCTTTGTTATAATAGATCAGGGAACTTTGTTATACTCGATCAGGGGCCTTTGTTATACTCGTTCAGGCGACTTTGTTATACTCGACCAGGGGACTTTGTTATACTCGATCAGGGGCCTTTGTTAAACTCGATCAGGGACCTTTGTTATACTCGATAAAGGGGTCTTTGTTATACTCGATCAGGGGACTATGGTATTCTCGATCAGGGGGCTTTGTTATACTCGATCAGGGAACTTTGTTATACTCGATCAGGGGCCTTTGTTATAATCGTTCAGGGGACTTTGTTATACTCGACCGGGGGACTTTGTTATACTCGATCTGGGCCTTTGTTATACTTGATCGGGGGGCTTTGTTATACTCGATCAGGGGACTTGGTTATTCTCGATAAGGAGACTTTGTTATACTCGATGGGGGGCTTTGTTATACTCGATCAGGAAATTTTTGTTATACTCGATCCTGGGCGCTGTTATACTCGATCAGGGGCCTTTGTTATATGATCAGGGGCTGTTATACCCGATCAGGGGACTTTGTTATTTCAAGATAAGGGGCTTTGTTGTACTTTCGATCAGGGGGCATTGTTATACTCGATCAGGGAACTTTGTTATACTTTCGATCAGAGACGCTGTTATACTCGTTCAGGCGTCTTTGTTATACTCGACCAGGGGACTTTGTTATACTCGATCAGGGGCCTTTGTTAAACTCGATCAGGGCCCTTTGTTATAATTGATCAGGGGACTTTGTTATAATCGATCAGAGGACTTTGTTATACTCTATGAGGGGGCTTTGTTATCCTCGATCAGGGAACTTTATTATACTCGGTGAGGGGATTTGTTATACTGGATCAGGGGACTTTGTTTTACTCGATGAGGGGGCTTTGTTATATCTCGATCAGGGGACTTTATAATACACGATCTGGGGCCTTTGTTATACTCGATCAGGGGCCTTTGTTATACTCGATCAGGGGACTTTGTTATACTCGACCTGGGACTTTGTCACACTCGATTTGGAGCCTTTGTTATACTTGATCAGGGGGCTTTGTTATACTCGATCAGGGGACTTTGTTATACTCGACCAGGGGGCTTTGTTATACTCGATCAGGGGACTTTTTTATTCTCGATAAGGGGGTCTTTGTTATACTCGATCAGGGGGCTTTGTTATACTCGATCAGGGAATTTTGTTATACTCGATCAGGGGCCTTTGTCATAATCGTTCAGGGGAATTTGTTATACTCGACCAGGGGACTTTGTTATACTCGATCTGGAGCCTTTGTTATACTTGATCAGGGGGCTTTGTTATACTCGATCAGGGAAATTTTGTTTTACTCGATCATGGGCCTTTGTTATACTGGATTAGGGGACTTTGTTATACACGACCAGGGGACTTTATTCAACTCGTTTTGGGGCCTTTGTTATACTTGATCAGGGGGCTTTGTTATACTTGATCAAGGGACATTGTTATTCTCGATAAGGGGGACTTTGTTATACTTAATTAGGGGGCTTTGTTATACTCGATCAGGGAACTTTGTTATACTCGATGAGGGGCCTTTGTTATACTCGATCAGAGGCGTTTGTTATACTCGATCAGGGGACTTTGTTATACTCGATCAGGAGAATTTGTTTTACTCGATCAGGGGCTTTTGTTATAATCGTTCAGGGGACTTTGTTATACTCGACCAGGGGACTTTGTTATACTCGATCTGGAGCCTTTGTTATACTTGAGCAGGGGGCTTTGCTATACTCGATCAGGGGACTTAGTTATTCTCGATAAGGGGGACTTTGTTATACTCGATGAGGGGGCTTTGTTATACTCGATCAGGGAAATTTTGTTATACTCGATCATGGGCCTTTGTTATACTCGATCAGTGGGACTTTGTTACACTCGATCAGGGGCCTTTGTTATACTTCATTAGGGGGCTTTGTTATACTCGACCAGGGGACTTTGTTATTCAAGATAAGGGGGGCTTTGTTATACTCGATCAGGGGGCTTTGTTATAAACGATCAGCGAACTTTGTTATACTCGATCAGGGTCCTTTGTTATACTCGTTCAGGCGTCTTTGTTATACTCGACCAGGGGACCTTGTTATACTCGATCAGGGGCCTTTGTTAAACTCGATCAGGGCCCTTTGTTATACTCGATCAGGGGACTTTGTTATACTCGATCAGGCGACTTTGTTATACTCGATCAGGGGGCTTTGTTAAACTCGATCAGGGAACTTTGTTATACTCGATCAGGGGCCTTTGTTATAATCGTTCAGGGGACTTAGTTATACTCGATCAGGGGACTTTGTTATACTCGACCAAGGGAGTTTGTTATACTCAACCGGTGACTGTTATACTCGATTAGGGGCCTTTGTTAAACTCGATAGGGGCCTTTGTTATACTCGATTAGGGGACTTTGTTATTCTCGATCAGGGGACTTTGTTATACTCGATCAGGGGCTTTGTTATACTCGATCAGGTAACTTTGTTATACTCGATCAGGGGACTTTGTTATACTCGATCAGGGACTTTGTTATACTCGATCGGGGACTTTGTTATACTCGATCAGGGAATTTGTTATACTCGACCAGGGGACTTTGTTATACTCGATGAGGGGCCTTTGTTATACTTGATCAGGGGGCTTTGTTATACTCGGTCAGGGGACATTGTTATTCTCGATAGGGGGACTTTGTTATACTCAATTAGGGGACTTTGTTATACTCGATCAGGGAACTTTGTTATACTCGATCAGGGGCCTTTGTTATACTCGTTCAGGCGCTTTTGTTATATTCGATCGGGGGCTTTGTTATACTCGATCAGGGGCCTTTGTTATAATTGTTCACGGAACTATGTTATACTCGCACAGGGGACCTTGTTATACTCGATCAGGGGACTTTGTTATACTCGATGAGGGGCCTTTGTTATACTCGATCAGGGGCCTTTGTTATACCCGATCAGGGGACTTTGTTATAATCGATCAGAGGACTTTGTTATACTCTATGAGGGGGCTTTGTTATCCTCGATCAGGGAACTTTATTATACTCGGTGAGGGGACTTTGTTGTACTGGATCAGGGGACTTTGTTTTACTCGATCAGGGGCCTTTGTTATACTTGATCAGGGGCCTTTGTTATACTCGATCAGGGGACTTTGTTATACTCGACCTGGGACTTTGTTACACTCGATTTGGAGCCTTTGTTATACATGATCAGGGGGCTTTGTTATACTCGATCAGGGGACTTTGTTATTCTCGATAAGGGAGACTTTGTTATACTCGATCTGGGGGCTT
>NW_024741433.1:0-4256 GCF_018991925.1 Homarus americanus
TAAATTAATCACCCATGTGTTTTACTGTCGAATACAAAAGTTTATTATATATTGATATGAAAAAAAGATTAATTTTTCATCATCACTTTATTCATTTTTTTGTATAATTCACTTCTCTCTTAATGAAGGTCACTATATATTTCCTGGAAACTGTTCTTGATAATATACACGTTTAATACATGTTATCTTGAAAATATACATGACTAATACATCTTTTATATGGTAACTTTATTATCCATATTCATCCTCCTACCCCACCCCACCCCACCCGACCCCACTCCACTCCACTCCACTCCACCCCACTCCCACTCACTCAAGTCTGGACACCTGCAATCTAATTTCTAGTGGTGTGTCCTGAGAGACGATCCATAACACCAGGCTCGTGCAGGAATAACAATGAGGATGGTAACAAGTTCCTCTATGTAATAAGGCGGAAAGTGTATTGTGCCTGTGTGTTTTTTCTACTTTCAATCAGATTTTGTTTTTAAGATTTAATGATTTTGTGTTTTTATCCCCCCCCCCCTTTTTTTTAGCTAGCTTTGTCATATTTTTTTCATGGTTTGGTATAAGTGAAATTTTGTCATTATAAAGGTTAGGGCGTCACTCTAATATAATGATTGTTTTGATCTCTTATGATTATACTTTCATTCCTAAATATTTAATTTTTTTTACCATTTTTATTCCTTACCAACATTCTTCAACTTGCTCTTCCTCGATTTTTTTTAGACATTATATTGGTTATTTCTCTTCAAACTCGTTCATTAACAACCATCAATACCCACAACCAGAGCTATGGGTAACCTCTTAATGTGACCTAACAACACTTGACCTCTCTCCCTGGGCCCAATGACCAGTGATGATATTTAAGAAATACCATAATCAGATAAATCCTTCGTGTATCACCAAAAAAAACTGAATGATTTCACGTATTTTACTTAATTTAATGGAGAATCTTTATAAATATTACACAAAATTATACATAACTCCTGAGCATTACAGAAATAGTCCCTAATATTCTAGGTATTCCCATTATCACTAATGACGAATTCTTGTTTATATTGAGTATTTATATATATATCTATTAGGTTCAGACGCCAGGTAGAGGATGCTCAGGTATTTAGCTTAATTAATTACGGTCTGGGAGGTATATTGGCCTCATCAGCAGGCAGGTAGGAGATCAGACAGGTAGGAGATCAGACAGGTAGGAGATCAGACAGGTAGGAGATCAGACAGGTAGGAGATCAGGCAGGTAGGAGATAAGACAGGTAGGAGATCAGGCAGGTAGGAGGGCAGCAAGAGACATGGGTTGGTTAATTCATGTTGTTGTTCATTGTTTTAGTTTCTTGGCATAGTTACGTCTCCTCGTTGTTGCTGTTACTTTTTGTTGCTTTTGTTATTTTTGTTATTTTAGTTACTCTTGTTTGTTACTTTTGTTATTTTTGTTTGTTATTTTTGTTATTTTAGTTACTTCTGTTTGTTACTTTTGTTATTTTTTGCTTGTTACCTCTTTTACGTTCGATAATTGTGTTACTTTTGTAATTTTGTAACTTTTGTTTGTTACTTGTTATTTTTTGTTATTTTTGTTACTTTTGATACTTTTGTTACTGTATATACTTTTTATACTGTTTTTTTTTTACTTTTGTTTGTTACTTTTGATTTGTTGTGGTTGAATGTGGGTCCGTAGACTTGCTAGTGATAGATTCTTTGATACTTTTGATACTCTATATACTTTTTTATACTGTTTTTTTGACTTTTGTTTGTTACTTTTGTTATTTTTGTTACTTTTGTTACATTGAGGTACGGTGAGGAAATAAACTGAAGGTAATTCGATGTAGTCTCTTTAGTAATTGTAATTTATGTAAACACTGTCTCTTTGTTTTCCTTCACCATGCATACAATAATACGTTGTTTGTGTGTTTGTAGATGACTTGGTCTTCGGGTTAGGTTACGTTTATGTTAGCTTAGGTTAGATTAAGTTAGGTTAGGTCAGGTCAGGTTTTTCATAATACTCCAACAAGTTTAGGTTTGGTTAGGTTAGGATTTTTCATAATATTCCAACAAGTTTAGGTTTGATGTGGTTAGGTTAGGGCGGGTCAGGTCAGGTCAGGTCGGGTTTTTTCATAATATTCCCATAATTTTAGTTCATAAATGTTAAAGCTCTTGGTATAACAGAGTCGTACATACTGCTGTGTTGTGACCTGTAATGGCTGGTCTCCACAAAGCCACTTACCGAAGCAGGCATATAAAAGGTTCATCTCCCCCCCCCACCCCCAGACCCAAACCCACGTCTGTTATTCCAGGAAATTGTGTTTGTCTGTCTATTGTTGATGTTCTGTCTATTGTTGATGTTCTGTCTATTGTTGATGTTCTGTCTATTGTTGATGTTCTGTCTATTGTTGATGTTCTGTCTATTGTTGATGTTCTGTCTATTGTTGATGTTCTGTCTATTGTTGATGTTCTGTCTATTGTTGATGTTCTGTCTATTGTTGATGTTCTGTCTATTGTTGATGTTCTGTCTATTGTTGATGTTCTGTCTATCGTCACCTGTCCTTTCTATCGCCACCTGTCCTTTCTATCGCCACCTGTACTGCTATCGCCGCCTGTACTTGTCTACATCATACCTGTACTGTCTGTGCCACCTGTACTTTGTCTATCACCTATCTTCCCCCACCTTCACCCCGACCACCGTGCCGACAAACAGGTGTGAATGCATTTATCACCAAATTCACCACAAGACTGAATTCTATTTTGTTTTATAACTGGCTCTGATAAATTCTTGCATTTATTTTTACTTACCCCAAACATTTATATATTTGTATTCCTCATTCGTGTTTTTACTTTTCTAATTGTTTTCGTTTTGTTTTTGTCTCATTTTAGTTGAAGGGGTTATTTTGTATGTGTGTTTGTACCTCTAGCCAGGTTAAAGAAGAAAAAAATGCACTTATTACAGAGTTCATTCAAATCATGGTAAAATTTTCTTCAATTTAGAGAGTTCAGGAAGTTTGTTTCTTGTGTGTGTGTGTGTGGGAGTTTTTTATTTAGATATTTTATTTTTCATATTTGACTGTGGATTGATGTAGCGTTTGAGATTTGTCTATACTATACTATACTACACACACACACACACACACACACACACACACACACATAACCCTCTCCCAACGTGTATACAGAATCACCAGCCACCAACCAACTCCCATACTAGCTTTAGGAATCTAGAAGGAAAACCGTAAATAATATATACACACACACTTTATTACGAAATGTAAACGTGTACTATATAACAAAAATTAGTCTCATTGTATGGATATTAGACAAGAGAGATTAATAGACCAAACAAATTACCTGAGGAAACAAAGGAGAGTGAGGGGGGGGGGATATGGGTGCCACCATCTCGGCCACCTCACAAGGAAGGGTTCAGACATCATTGATACAGTTTATTTGTTTAAGAGAAAGACCAGGGATCTCTTCCTTGGTGTGTAATATTAGAGTGTGTTTATTGTTTTTTGTATCTAATGCGATACAGACACATAGAAACAGAGACAGACACACACACACACACACACACACACACACACTATCAAGCTTCACCTTACTACACAGATTGGCAACGAGCTTAATTTTGTTTTTATATGAAGCTGTCGTTCCTTCCTGGAGTGTTG
This sequence comes from Homarus americanus, assembly GCF_018991925.1. Taxonomy (NCBI): domain Eukaryota; kingdom Metazoa; phylum Arthropoda; class Malacostraca; order Decapoda; family Nephropidae; genus Homarus; species Homarus americanus. Next base: position 3,663 of record NW_024741433.1, read on the forward strand.
AGATACATATTTCCTTCCCTGATGTGTCAAGATACATACAGTAGTGTCCCTCCCTGGTGTGTTGAGATACATATTTCCTTCCCTGATGTGTCAAGATACATACAGTAGTGTCCCTCCCTGGTGTGTTGAGAGACATAAGACACTCTCCAACACGGGGTAATGGACAACTCCTAATGTGTTGGTGCCGATACAACTGGGCGAATCTCAGTGATGTTATTACACCAATATCACGAATTGCATGATTGGATCTGCCCTCCAAGTGGTCCCTGGTGAGGTGAGTCGCCGCAGCAGATGGTTGTTTCAGTACCATAACCCGGAATGAAGGAGAATTGTTTCATAATAGGATGACGACCCGGGGTGTGTGTGGCAAGTCGTTACCATCTCGAGCAGTCTAAATTCCCCCTTAAGACTTCACCTGTTTTAAAGAAAGTGATCTATTCTTCATGTTTTTTTATTTATTTTTTATGTAGTTCAATGATTGTTTTAACCTATAATATAATTTAGCTTAACCAGTTTATAAATCAATTCATACAGTCCGTTAAATGGGGGGTTTTGCATATAACGGATTCTCGGTATAACGGATTTTTATCTCTA
>NW_024741434.1:0-24375 GCF_018991925.1 Homarus americanus
CCTCGGTCATATTGTACAACATACCAAAAAAGTTCCACACCCGCATGGGAGACCGTCAGAGTCAATCGAGGGTCGATTTAATAGCATACAACAGAAACTTGCACACCCGAATGGGAGACCGTCAACGTCAATCGGGGGTCGATTTAATAGCATACTACAGAAACTTGCACACCCGAATGGGAGACCGTCAAAGTCAATCGGGGATCGATTTGATAGCATACTACAGAAACTTGCACACCCGAATGGGAGACCGTCAAAGTCAATCGGGGGTCGATTTAAGAGCATACTTTACAAAATGATCCGAGAATCTGCACACACCGAGTGGAAGACGGTGATGAAAACGTCCGCCATTGTACGCTGGATGGCAGTATTTTACTAAAGTAAGGGCTAGAGGCACCTCGGTCATATTGTTCAACATACCAAAGAAGTTCCACACCCGCATGGGAGACCGTCAGAGTCAATCGGGGGTCGATTTAATAGCATACTACAGAAACTTGCACACCCGAATGGGAGACCGTCAAAGTCAATCGGGTGTCGATTTGATAGCATACTACAGAAACTTGCACACCCGAATGGCAGACCGTCAAAGTCAATCGGGGGTCGAATTGAGAGCATACTACAGAAACTTGCACACCCGAATGGGAGACAGTCAAAGTCAATCGGGGGTCGATTTAATAGCATACTACAGAAACTTGCGCACCCGAATGGGAGACAGTCAAAGTCAATCGGGGGTCGATTTAATAGCATACTACAGAAACTTGCACACCCGAATGGGAGACAGTCAAAGTCAATCGGGGGTCGATTTAATAGCATACTACAGAAACTTGCACACCCGAATGGGAGACCGTCAAAGTCAATCGGGGGTCGATTTGATAGCATACTACAGAAACTTGCACACCCGAATGGGAGACAGTCAAAGTCAATCGGGGGTCGATTTAATAGCATACTACAGAAACTTGCACACCCGAATGGGAGACCGTCAAAGTCAATCGGGGGTCGATTTAAGAGCATACTTTACAAAATGATCCGAGAATCTGCACACACCGAGTGGGAGACGGTGATGAAAACGTCCGCCCTTGTACGCTGGATGGCACTATTTCACTATAGTAAGGGGTAGAGGCACCTCGGTCATATTGTACAACATACCAAAAAAGTTCCACACCCGCATGGGAGACCGTCAGAGTCAATCGGGGGTCGATTTAATAGCATACTACAGAAACTTGCACACCCGAATGGGAGACCGTCAACGTCAATCGGGGGTCGATTTAATAGCATACTACAGAAACTTGCACACCCGAATGGGAGACCGTCAAAGTCAATCGGGGTCGATTTAGTAGCATACTACAGAAACTTGCACACCCGAATCGGAGACCTTCAAAGTCAATCGGGGGTCGATTTGATAGCATACTACAGAAACTTGCACACCCGAATGGGAGACAGTCAAAGTCAATCGGGGGTCGATTTAATAGCATACTACAGAAACTTGCACACCCGAATGGGAGACCGTCAAAGTCAATCGGGGGTCGAGCATACTTTACAAAATGATCCGAGAATCTGCACACACCGAGTGGGAGACGGTGATGAAAACGTCCGCCCTTGTACACTGGATGGCACTATTTCACTATAGTAAGGGGTAGAGGCACCTCGGTCATATTGTACAACATACCAGAGAAGTTCCTCACCCGCATGGGAGACCGTCAAAGTCAATCGGGGGTCGATTTAATAGCATACTACAGAGAACTTACACACCCGAATGGGAGACCGTCAGAGTCAATCGAGGGTCGATTTAATAGCATACTACAGAAACTTACACCCGAATGGGGAGACACGTCAAAAGAATCAATGAAGTCCGATTTAATAGCATACTACAGAAACTTGCACACCCGAATGGGAGACCGTCAAAGTCAATCGGGGGGTCGATTTAATAACATACTACAGAAACTTGCACACCCGAATGGGGAGACCGTCAAAAGTCAATGGGGGTCGATTTGATAACATACTACAGAAACTTGCGAATGGGAGACCGTCAAAAGTCAATGGTCGATTTAATAGCATACTACAGAAACTTGCACACCCGAATGGGGAGACCGTCAAAGTCAATCGGGGGAGGTCGATTTGATATACTACAGAAACTTGCACACCCGAATGGGAGACCAAAATCCACAAAAGTCAATCGGGGGTCGATTTGATAGCATACTACAGAAACTTGCACACCCGAATGGGAGACAGTCAAAGTCAATCGGGGGTCGATTTAATAGCATACTACAGAAACTTGCACACCCGAATGGGAGACCGTCAAAGTCAATCGGGGGTCGATTTAAGAGCATACTTTACAAAATGATCCGAGAATCTGCACACACCGAGTGGGAGACGGTGATGAAAACGTCCGCCCTTGTACGCTGGATGGCACTATTTCACTATGGTAAGTGGTAGAGGCACGTCGGTCATATTGTACAACATACCAAAAAAGTTCCACACCCGCATGGGAGACCGTCAGAGTCAATCGGGGGTCGATTTAATAGCATACTACAGAAACTTGCACACCCGAATGGGAGACCGTCAACGTCAATCGGGGGTCGTTTTAATAGCATACTACAGAAACTTGCACACCCGAATGGGAGACCGTCAAAGTCAATCGGGGATCGATTTGATAGCATACCACAGAAACTTGCACACCCGAATGGGAGACCGTCAAAGTCAATCGGGGGTCGATTTAATAGCATACTACAGACACTTGCACACCCGAATGGGAGACCGTCAAAGTCAATCGGGGTCGAATTGATAGCATACTACAGAAACTTGCACACCCGAATGGCAGACCGTCAAAGTCAATCGGGGGTCGATTTGATAGCATACTGAAAACACCCGAATGGGAGACAGTCAAAGTCAATCGGGGGTCGATTTAATAGCATACTACAGAAACTTGCACACCCGAATGGGAGACAGTCAAAGTCAATCGGGGGTCGATTTATAGCATACTACAGAAACTTGCACACCCGAATGGGAGACCGTCAAAGTCAATCGGGGGTCGATTTAATAGCATACTACAGAAACTTGCACACCCGAATGGGAGACCGTCAAAGTCAATCGGGGGTCGATTTGATAGCATACTACAGAAACTTGCACACCCGAATGGGAGACAGTCAAAGTCAATCGGGGGTCGATTTAATAGCATACTACAGAAACTTGCACACCCGAATGGGAGACAGTCAAAGTCAATCGGGGGTCGATTTAATAGCATACTACAGAAACTTGCACACCCGAATGGGAGACAGTCAAAGTCAATCGGGGGTCGATTTAAGAGCATACTTTACAAAATGATCCGAGAATCTGCACACACCGAGTGGGAGACGGTGATGAAAAAGTCCGCCCTTGTACGCTGGATGGCACTATTTCACTATAATAAGGGGTAGAGGCACCTCGGTCATATTGTACAACGTACCAAAAAAGTTCCACACCCGAATGGAAGACCGTCAACGTCAATCGGGGGTCGATTTAATAGCATACTACAGAAACTTGCACACCCGAATGGGAGACCGTCAAAGTCAATCGGGGGTCGATTTGATAGCATACTACAGAAACTTGCACACCCGAATATAACAAAGTCCCCTGATCGAGTATAACAATGTCCCCTGGTCGAGTATAGCAAAGTCCATTGGTCAAATATAGGAAAGTCCACTGATCGAGTATGACAAACTCCCCTGATCAAGTATAAAAAAGTCCCCTGGTCCAGTATAACAATGTCCCCTGATCGAGTATAACAAAGTCCCCTGGTCGAGTATAACAAAGGCCCCTAATCGAGTATAATAAAGTCCCTTGATTTAGTATAACTAAGTCCCCTGATCGAGTATAACAAAGTACTCTGGTTGAGTATAACAAAGTCCCCTGATCGAGTATAACATATCCCCTAATCGAGTATAACAAAGTCCTCTGGTCGAGGATAAAAAATTCCCTTGATCGCGTATAACAAAGTCCCCTGGTCGCGTATAACAATGTCCCCTGATCGAGTATAACAAAGTCCCCTGATCCTAGTATAACAAAGCCCACTGGACGAGTATAACAAAGACACCTGAACCGAGTATATCAAAGTCCCCTGATCGAGTATAACATATCCCCTGATCGAGTATAACAAAGTCCCTGGTGGAGTATAACAAAGTCCCCTGGTCGAGTATAACAAAGTTTTCTAATCGAGTATAACAAAGGCCCCTGGTCGAGTATAACAAAGTTTTCTAATCGAGTATATCAAAGGCCCCTGGTCGAGTATAACAAAGTCCTCTGATCAAATATAAAAAAGTCCTTTGATCGGGTATAACAAAGTCCCCTAATCAAGTATAACAAAGTCCCCTGGTCGAGTATAACAAAGGGCCCTGATCGAGTAAGAAAAAGTCCCCTGATCGAGTATAACAAAGTCCCCTGATCCTAGTATAACAAAACCCACTGGACGAGTATAACAAAGACACCTGAACCGAGTATAACAAAGTCCCCTGATCGAGTATAACAAAGTCCCTGGTGGAGTATAACAAAGTCCCCTGGTCGAGTATAACAAAGTTTTCTAATCGAGTATAACAAAGGCCCCTGGTCGAGTATAACAAAGTCCTCTGATCAAGTATAACAAAGTCCCCTAATCAAGTTTAACAAAGTCCCCTGGTCGTATATAACAAAGTCACCTGATCGAGTATAACAAAAGGCCCCTCATTGAGTATAACAAAGTCCATTGGTCAAGTATAAAAAGTCCCCTGGACGAGTATAACAAAGTCCCTTGATCAAGTATAACATAGCCCCTGGTCGAGTATAACAAAGTCCTCTGGTCGATTATAAAAAAGTCCCCTGTTCGAGTATAATAAAGCCCCCTGCTCGAGTATAAGTAGGTCCCCTGATCGAGTATAACAAAGTCTCCTGATCGAGTATAACAAAAGCCCCTCATCGAGTCCAAAAAAGGCCCCTAATCGAGTATAACAAAGTTCCCTGATCTAGTATAACAAAGGCCTCTGGTCGAGTATAACAAAGGCCCCTGATCGATTATAACAAAGCCGCCTAATCGAGGATAACAAAGTCCCATTGTCGAGTATAACAAAGTCCCCTGATCGAGTGTAACAAAGGCCTCTGGTCGAGTATAACAAAGTCCCCAGATCGAGCATAACAAAGTCACCAAATCGATTATAACAAAGTCCCTTGGTCGAGTATAACAAAGGGCCCTGATCGAGTAGAACAAAGTCCCCTGATCAAGCATAACAAAGTCCCCTGATCCTAGTATAACAAAGCCTCCTGGACGAGTATAACAAAGTCCCCTGAACCGAGTATAACAAAGTCCCCTGGTCGAGTATAACAAAGTTTTCTAATCGAGTATAACAAAGGCTCCTGGTCGAGTATAACAAAGTCCTCTGATCAAGTATAACAAAGTCCTTTGATCGAGTATAAAAAAGACCCCTAATCAAGTAAAAAAAAGTCCCCTGATTGAGTATAACAAAGTCCCCTGATCGAGTATAACATATCCCTTGATCGAGTATAACAAATTCCTCTGGTCGAGTATAACAAACTCCCCTGATCGAGTATAACAAAGTCCCCTTGTCGAGTATAGCAAAGTCCCCTGATCGAGTATAACAAAGGCCCCTCATCGAGTATAACATTGGTCATATATAGGAAAGTCCACTGATCGAGTATGAGAAAGTCCTCTAATCAAGTTCAAAAATGTCCCCTGGTCGCGTATAACAAAGTCCCCTGATCGAGTATAACAAAGTCCCCTGGACGAGTATAACATATCCCCTGATCGAGTATAACAAAGTTTTCTGGTCGAGTATAAAAAAGTCCCCTGATTGCGTATAACAAAGTCCCCTGGACGTGTATAACAAAGTCCCCTGATCGAGTATAACAAAGGCCCCTCATTGAGTATAACAAAGTCCATTGGCCAAGTATAAAAAAGCCCCTGGTCGAGTATAACAAAGTCCCATGATCGTGTATAACAAAGTCCCCTGGTCGAGTATAGCATATCCCCTGATCGAATATAACAAAGTCCCTGGTGGAGTATAACAAAGTCCCCTGATCGAATATAACAAATTCTCCTGGTCGAGTATAACAAAGTTTTCTAATCGAGTATAACAAAGGCCCTTCGTCGAGTATAACAAAGTCCTCTTTTTGAATATAACAAAGTCCCCTGATCGAGTATAACATATCTCCTGATCGAGTATAATAAAGTCCTCTGGTCGAGTATAACAAAGTCCCCTCATCGAGTATAACAAAGTCCCCTTGTCGAGTATAACAATGTCCCCTGATCGACTATAACAAAGGCCCCTCATCGAGTATAGCAAAGGCCATTGTTCAAATATAGGAAAGTCCACTCATCGAGTATAACATCGTCCCCCGATCGAGTAAAACAATGGCCTCTGGTCAAGTATGACAAAGTCCCCTGATCAAGTATAAAAAAATCCCCTGGTCGAGTATAACAAAGTCCCCTAATCGAGTATAACAAAGTCCCCTGGTCGACTATAGCAAAGTCCCCTGATCGAGTTTAACAAAGCCCCCTCATCGAGTACAAAAGAGGCCCCTAATCGAGTATAACAAAGTCCCCTGGTTGAGAATAACAAAGTCCCCTGATTAAGTATAACATATCCCCGGATTGAGTATAACAAAGTCCTCTTGTCGAGTATAAAAAAGTCCCCTGATCAAGTATAACAAAGTCCCCTGGTCGAGTATAACAAAGTTTTCTAATCGAGTATAACATGTCCTCTGGTCGAGTATAACAAAGTCTCCTCATCGAGTGTAACAAAGTCCCCTGGTCGAGTATAACAATGTCCCCTCATCGATTATAACAAAGGCCCCTCATCGAGTATAGCAAAGTCCATTGGTCAAATATAGGAAAGTCCACTCATCGAGTATAACAAAGTCCCCCGATCGAGTATAACAATGGACTCTGGTCAAGTATGACAAAGTCCCCTGATCAAGTATAAAAAAGTCCCCTGGTCGAGTATAACAAAGTCCCCTAATCGAGTATAACAAAGTCCCCTGGTCGACTATAGCAAAGTCCCCTGGTCAAGTATAACACAGTCCCCTGGTTGAGTATAACAAAGTCCCTGATCAAGTATAACATATCCCCTGATTGAGTATAACAAAGCCCTCTGGTCGAGTATAACAAAGCCCTCTGGTCGAGTATAAAAAAGTCCCCTGATCGATTATAACAATGTCCCCTGGTGGAGTATAACAAAGTCCCCTCATCGAGTATAACAAAGGCCCCTCATCGAGTATAACAAAGGCCCCTCATCGAGTATAACAAAGTCCATTGGTCATGTATAAAAAAGTTCCCTGATCGAGTATAACAAAGTCCCCTGGTCGAGGATAGCAAAGTCCCCTGCTCGAGAATAACAAAGTCCCCTGGTCGAGTATAGCAAAGTCCCCTGATCGAGGTTAGCAAAGCCTCCTGATCTAGTATAACAAAGTCCCCTGATCGAGTATAACAAAGTCCCTTGATCTAGTATAACAAAGGCCCCTGACCGAGTATAACAAAGGCCCCTCATCGAGTATAAGAAAGTCTCCTGATCGAGTATAACAAAGCCGCATAATAGAGTATAACAAAGTCCCCTGGTCGAGTATAACAAAGTCCCCTTATCGAGTAAAACAAAGTCCTGTAATCGAGTATAACAAAGGCCCTGGTCGAGTATAACAAAGTCCCATGATCGAGTGTAACAAAAGTCCCCTAATCGAGTATAACAAAGTCCCCTAATCGAGAATAAAAATGTCCCCTGGTCCAGCGTAACAAAGTCCCCTGATCGAGTATGAAAAAGTCCCCTGGCCCAGTATAACAAAGTCCCTAGATCGAGCATACCAAAGTCCACTGATCGATTATAACAAAGTCCCCCGGTCGAGTATAGCAAAGGGCCCTGATCGAGTAAGACAAAGTCCCCTGATCGAGTATAACAAAGGCCCCTGTTCGAGTCTAACAAAGTCCCCTTATCGAGTATAACAAATTCCCCTTATGGAGTATAACAAAGTCCCCTTATCGAGTAAAACAAAGTCCCCTATTCGAGTATAACAAAGGCCCCTGGTCGAGTATAACAAAGTTCCCTGATCGAGCGTAACAAAAGTCCCCTAATCGAGTATAACAAAGTCCCCTGATCGAGTATAAGTAAGTCCCCTGACCCAGTATAACAAAGTCCCTAGATCGAGCATACCAAAGTCCCCTCATCGATTATAACAAAGTCCCCCGGCCGAGTATAGCAAAGGGCCCTGATCGAGTAAGACAAAGTCCCCTGATCGAGTATAACAGAGCTCCCTAGATGAGTATAACAAAGTCCCCAGATCGAGCATAAGAACGTCCCCTAATCGATTATAACAAAGTCCCCTGATCCTAGTATAACAAAGTCCCCTGGACGAGTATAACAAAGTCCCCTGAACCGAGTATAACAAAGTCCCCTGATCGAGAATAACATATCCCCTGATCGAGTATAACAAAGTCCCTGGTGGAGTATAACAAAGTCCCCAGGTCGAGTATAACAAAGTTTTCTAATCGAGGATAACATAGGCCCCTGGCCGAGTATAACAAAGTCCTCTGATCAAGTATAATAAAGTCCCCTGATCGAGGATAACAAAGTCACCTAATCAAGTATAACAAAGTCCCCTGATCGAGTATAACAAAGTACCCTGATCGAGTATAACATATCCCCTGATCGAGTATAACAAAGTTCTCTGGTCGAGTATAACAAAGTCCCCTGATCGAGTATAACAAAGGCCCATCATCGAGTATAGCAAAGTCCATTGGTCAAATATATGAAAGTCCACTGATCGAGTATGACAAATTCCCCAGATCAAGTATAAAGAGTACCCTGGTCGAATATAACAAAGTCCCCTGATCGAGTATAACAAAGTCCCCTGTTCGAGCATAGCAAAGTCCCTTGGTCGAGTATAGCAAAGCCCCCTCATCGAGTATAACAAAGGCCCCTAATCGAGTATAACAAAGTCCCCTGATTGAGTATAACAAAGCCCTCTGGTTGAGTATAACAAAGTCCCCTGATCGAGTATAACATATCCCATGATCGGGTATAACAAAGTCCTCTGGGCGAGTATAAAAATAGTCCCCTGATCGCGTATAACAAAGTCCCCTGATCGTGTATAACAAAGTCCCCTGATCGAGTATAACAAAGGCCCTTCATTGAGTATAACAAAGTCCATTGGTCAAGTATAAAACAGTCCCCTGGTCGAGTATAACAAAGTCCCCTAATCGAATAAAACAAAGTCCTCTGGTCGAGTATAAAAAAGTCCCCTGATCGAATATAACAAATTTCCCTGCTCGAGTATAACATATCCCTTGATCGAGTATAACAACGTCTCCTGGCCCAGTTTAACAAAGACCCTAGATCGAGCATAACAGAGTCCCCTAATCGATTATAACAAATTCCCCTGGTCAAGTATAACAAAGGGCCCTAATCGAGTAAGACAATGTCCCCTAGTCGAGCATAACAATGTCCCCTGATCCTAGTATATCAAAGACCCCTGGACGCGTATAACAAAGTACCCTGAACCAAGTATAACAAAGTCCCTGATCGAGTATAACATATCCCCTGATCGAGTATAACAAAGTTCCTGGTGGAGTATAACAAAGTCCCCTGGTCGAGTATAACAAAGTTTAACTGAGTACAAAGGTACTCAAATGAGTATAACAGTCCTGTGATTATCTTGACTGAACAAAGTCCCCTAACCAAGTATAACAAAGTCCCCTGGTCGAGTATAACTAAGTCCCTCATCGAGTATAACAAAGGACCCTCATCGAGTATAGTAAAGTCCATTGGTCATATATATAGGAAAGTCCATTGATCGAGTATGACAAAGTCCCCTGATCAAGTATGAGAAAGTCGCCTGATTGAGTGTAACAAAGTCCCCTGATCGGGTATAACAAAGGCCCCTCATTGAGTATAACAAAGTCCATTGGTCAAGTATAAAAAAGTCCACTGGTGGAGTATAACAAAGTCCCCTGGTCGAGTATAACAAAGTTTTCTAATCGAGTATAACAAAGGCCCCTGGCCGAGTATAACAAAGTCCTCTGATCAAGTATAACAAAGTCCCCTGATCGAGGATAACAAAGTCCCCTAATCAAGTATAACAAAGTCCCCTGATCGAGTATAACAAAGTCCCCTGATCGAATATAACATATCACCTGATCGAGTATAACAAAGTCCCCTGGTTGAGTATAACAAAGTCCCCTGATCGAGTATAACAAAGGCCCCTCATTGAGTATAACAAAGTCCATTAGTCAAGTATAAAAAAGTTCCCTGGTTGAGTATAACAAAGTCTTCTGATCAAGTATAACAAAGTCCTTTGATCGAGTATAAAAAAGTCCCCTAATCAAGTATAACAAAGTCCCCTGATCAAGTATAACAAAGTCCCCTGATTATGTATAACATATCCCCTGCTCGAGTATAACAAAGTCCTCTGGTCGAGTATAACAAAATCACCTGATCGATTATAACAAAGTCCCCTGGTCGAGTAAAACAAAGTCCCCTCATCGAGTATAGCAAAGTCCATTGGTCAAATATAGGAGAGTCCACTGATCGAGTATGACAAAGTCCCCTGATCAAGTATAAAAAAGTCCCCTGGTCGAGTATAACAAAGTCCCCTGATCGAGTATAACAAAGTCCCCTGGTCGAGTATAACAAAGTCCCCTGATTGAGTATAACAAATTCCCCTGATCGAGTATAACAAAGTCCTCTGGTTGAGTATTACAAAGTTCCCTCATCGAGTATAACATATCCCCTGATCGAGTATAACAAAGTCCTCTGGTCGAGTATAAAAAAGTCCCCTGATCGAGTATAACAAAGTCCCCTGGTCGAGTATAACAAAGTTTTCTAATCGAGTATAACAAAGGCCCCTGGTCGAGTATAACAAAGTCCTCTGATCAAGTAGAGCAAAGTCCCTTGATCGAGTATAAAAAAGTCCCCTAATCAAGTATAACAGAGTCCCCTGATCAAGTATAACAAAGTCCCCTGGTCGAGTATAACAAAGGCCCCTTATCGAGTATAACAAAGTCCCCTGATTGAGTATAACAAATTCCCCTGATCGAGTATAACAAAGTCCTCTGGTTGAGTATTGCAAAGTCCCCTGATCGAGTATAACATATCCCCTGATCGAGTATAAAAAAGTCCCCTGGTCGTGTATAACAAAGTCCCCTGATCGAGTAAAACAAAGGCCCCTCATCGAGTATAACAAAGTCCCCTGATCGATTATAACAAAGCCGCCTAATCGAGTATAACAAAGTCCCCCTGTCGAGTATAACAAAGTCCCCTGTTCGAATCTAACATTAAGTCCCCTTATCGAGTATAACAAATTCCCCTAATCGAGTGTAACAAAGTCCCCTTATCGAGCATAACAAAGTCCCCTGATCGAGTATAACAAAGGCCTCTGGTCGAGTATAACAATGTCCCCTGATCGAGTATAACAAAGGCCCCTCATCGAGTATAGCAAAGTCCATTGGTTAAATATAGGAAAGTCCACACATCGAGTATAACAAAGTCTCCCGATCGAGTATAACAATGGCGTCTGCTCAAGTATGACAAATTCCACTGATCAAGTATAAAAAACTCCCCTGGTCGAGAATAACAAAGTCCCCTAATCGAGTATAACAAAGTCCCCTGGTCGAGTATAGCAAAGTCCTCTGGTCGAGTAAAACAAAGCCCCCTCATCGAGTTTAACAAAGGCCCCTAATCGAGAATAACAATTTCCCCTGATTGAGTATAACAAACTCCCCTGATCGAGTATAACAAAAGTCCCCTGATCGAGTATAACAAAGTCCCCTGATCGAGTAAGACAAAGTCCCCTGATCGATTATAACAAAGTCCCCTGATCGAGTATAAAAAAGCCCCCTAGACGAGTTTAACAAAGTCCCATGATCGAGTATAACAAAGTCCCCTGATCGAGTATAACAAAGTACCCTGGTCCAGTATAACAAAGCCCCTAATCGAGTAGAACAAATCCCCTGCTCGAGTATAACAAAGTCTCCAGGCCCAGTATAACAAAGTCCTCTGATCGAGTATAACAAAGTCACCTGAACGAGTATAACAAAGTCACCTGATCGAGTATAACAAAGTCCCCTGTTGGAGTATAACAAAGTCCCATCATCGAGTATAACAAAGGCCCCTCATCGAGTATAACAAAGTCCATTGGTCAAGTATAAAAAAGTTCCCTGGTCGAGTATAACAAAGTCCCCTAATCGAGTATAACAAAGTCCCCTGGTCGACTATAGCAAAGTCCCCTGGTCGAGTATAACAAAGCCCCGTCATCGAGTATTACAAAGGCCCCTAATCGAGTATAACAAAGTCCAATGATCGAGTATAACAAAGTCCCCTGGTCGAGGATAGCAAAGTCCCCTGATCGAGGTTAACAAAGCCTCCTGATCTAGTATAACAAAGTCCCCTGATCGAGTATAACAAAGACCCCTGCTCGAGTATAAAAATGTCCCCTAATCGAGTCCAAAAAAGGCCTCTAATCGAGTATAACAAAGTCCCTTGATCGAGTATAACAAAGGCCCCTGACCGAGTATAACAAAGGCCCCTCATCGAGTATAAGAAAATCTTCTGATCGAGTATAACAAAGCCGCCTAATAGAGTATAACAAAGTCCCCTGTTCGAGTCTAACAAAGTCCCCTTATCGATTATAACACATTCCCCTTATCGAGTATATCAAAGTCCCATTATCGAGTAAAACAAAGTCTTCTAATCGAGTATAACAAAGGCCCCTGGTCGAGTATAACAAAGTGCCCTGATCTAGTGTAACAAAAGTCCCCTAATCGAGGATAACAAAGTCTCCTAATCGAGAATAAAAATGTCCCCTGGTCCAGCGTAACAAAGTCCCTGATCGAGTATAAAAAAGTCCCCTGGCCCAGTATAACAAAGTCCCTAGATCGAGCATACCAAAGTCCCCTGATCGATTATAACAAAGTCCACCGGTCGAGTATAGCAAAGGGCCCTGATCGAGTAAGACAAAGTCCCCTGATCGAGTATAACAAAGTCCCCTGTTCGAGTCTAACAAAGTCCCCTTATCGAGTGTAACAAAAGTCCCATAACCGAGTATAACAAAGTCCCCTAATCGAGAATAAAAATGTCCCCTGGTGCAGCGTAACAAGGATCCCTGATCTAGTATTAAAAAGTCCCCTGGCCCAGTATAACAAAGTCCCTAGATCGAGCATACCAAAGTCCCCTGATCGATTATAACAAAGTCGCCCGGTCGAGTATAGCAAAGGGCCCTGATCGAGTAAGACAAAGTCCCCTGATCGAGTATAACAAAGTCCCCTGATCCTAGTATAACAAAGCCCCCTGACGAGTATAACAAAGTCCCTGAACCTAGTATAACAAAGTCTCCTGATCAGTATAACATATCCCCTGATCGAGTATAACAAAGTCCCTGGTGGAGTATAACAAAGTCCCCAGGTCGGGTATAACAAAGTTTTCTAATCGAGGATAACATAGGCCCCTGGCCGAGTATAACAAAGTCCTCTGATCAAGAATAACAAAGTCCCCTGATCGAGGATAACAAAGTCACCTAATCAAGTATAACAAAGTCCCCTGATCGTGTATAACAAAGTACCCTGATCGAGTATAACATATCCCATGATCGAGAATAACAAAGTCCTCTGGTCGAGTATAACAAAGTCCCCTGATCAAGTATAACAAAGGCCCCTCATCGAGTATAGCAGTCCATTGGTCAAATAGAAAGTCCATTGATCGAGGCGATAAAGTCCCCTGATCAAGTATAAAAAGAGTAACTTGGTCGAGTATAACAAAGTCCCTGATCGAGTATAACAAAGTCCCCTGGTTTAGTATATAGCAAAGTTCCGTCGAGTATAATAAAGCCCTCATCGAGTATAACAGCGCCCCTAATCGAGTATATATAACAAAGTCCTGATTGAGTATATAACAAAGTCCTCTGGTTGAGTATAACAAAGTCCCTGATCGAGTGATAACATATCCCTGTTCAAGACAACAGCCTCTTGTCGAGTATAAAAAGTCCCTCAATATATGTTATAAAGTCCCCTAATCGAATAAAACAAAGTCCTCTGGTCGAGTATAAAAAAGTCCCCTGATCGAATATAACAAAGTCCCCTGCTCGAGTATAACAAAGTCCCCTGATCGAGTATAAGAAAGGCCCCTTATCGAGTATAACAAAGTCCGTTGGTCAAGTATAAAAAAGTCCCCTGGTCCAGTACAACAAAGTCCCCTGATCGAGTATAACATATCCCTTCATCGAGTATAACAACGTCTCCTGGTCCAGTTTAACAAAGACCCTAGATCGAGCATAAGAGAGTCCCCTAATCGATTATAACAAATTCTCCTGGTCGAGTATAACAAAGGGCCCTGATCGAGCATAACAAAGTCCCCTGATCCTAGTATAACAAAGCCCCATGGACGAGTATAACATATCCCTTGATCGAGTATAACAAATTCCTCTGGTCGAGTATAACAAAGTACCCTCATCGAGTATAACAAAGTCCCCTTGTCGAGTATAGCAAAGTCCCCTGATCGAGTATAACAAAGGCCCCTCATCGAGTATAACATTGGTCATATATAGGAAAGTCCACTGATCGAGTATGACAAAGTCCCCTAATCAAGTTCAAAAAAGTCCCCTGGTCGCGTATAACAAAGTCCCCTGATCGAGTAAAACAAAGTCCCCTGGACGAGTATAACATATCCCCTGATCGAGTATAACAAAGTCTTCTGGTTGATTATAAAAAAGTCCCCTGATTGCGTATAACAAAGTCCCCTGGTCGTGTATAACAAAGTCCCCTGATCGAGTATAACAAACGTCCCTCATTGAGTATAACAAAGTCCATTGGCCAAGTATAAAAAAGCCCCTGGTCGAGTATAACAAAGTCCCCTGATCGTGTATAACAAAGTCCCCTGGTCGAGTATAGCATATCCCCTGATCGAATATAACAAAGTCCCTGGTGGAGTATAACAAAGTCCCCTGATCGAGTATAACATATCTCCTGATCGAGTATAATAAAGTCCTCTGGTCGAGTATAACAAAGTCCCCTCATCGAGTATAACAAAGTCCCCTTGTCGAGTATAACAATGTCCCCTGATCGACTATAACAAAGGCCCCTCATCGAGTATAGCAAAGTCCATTGGTCAAATATAGGAAAGTCCACTCATCGAGTATAACAAAGTCCCCCGATCGAGTATAACAATGGCCTCTGGTCAAGTATGACAAAGTCCCCTGATCAAGTATAAAAAAGTCCCCTGGTCGAGTATAACAAAGTCCCCTAATCGAGTATAACAAAGTCCCCTGGTGGACTATAGCAAATTCCCCTGATCGAGTTTAACAAAGCCCCTTCATCGAGTATAAAAGAGGCCCCTAATCGAGTATAACAAAGTCCCCTGGTTGAGTATAACAAAGTCCCCTGATCAAGCATAACATATCCCCGGATTGAGTATAACAAAGTCGTCTTGTCGAGTATAAAAAAGTCCCCTGATCGAGTATAACAAAGTCCCCTGGTCGACTATAGCAAAGTCCCCTGGTCGAGTATAACAAAGTCCCCTGGTTGAGTATAACAAAGTCCCTGATCAAGTATAACATATCCCCTGATTGAGTATAACAAAGTCCTCTGGTCGAGTATAAAAAAGTCCCCTGATCGAGTATAACAATGTCCTCTAGTGGAGTATAACAAAGTCCCCTCATCGAGTATAACAAAGGCCCCTCATCGAGTATAACAAAGTCCATTGGTCATGTATAAAAAAGTTCCCTGATCGAGTATAACAAAGTCCCCTGGTCGAGGATAGCAAAGTCCCCTGATCGAGTATAAAAAAGCCTCCTAATCGAGTATAACAAAGTCCCCTAATCGAGTATAACAAAGCCCCCTGCTCGAGTATAACAAAGTCCCCTGGTCGAATATAGCAAAGTCCCCTGATCGAGGTTAACAAAGCCTCCTGATCTAGTATAACAAAGTCCCCTGATCGAGTATAACAAAGTCCCTTGATCTAGTATAACAAAGGCCCCTGACCGAGTATAACAATGGCCCCTCATCGAGTATAAGAAAGTCTCCTGATCGAGTATAACAAAGCCGCCTAATAGAGTATAACAAAGTCCCCTGGTCGAGTATAACAAAGTCCCCTTATCGAGTAAAACAAAGTCCCCTATTCGAGTATAACAAAAACCCCTGGTCGAGTATAACAAAGTCCCCTGATCGAGTGTAATAAAAGTCCCCTAAACGAGTATAACAAAGTCCCCTAATCGAGAATAAAAATGTCCCTTGGTCCAGCGTAACAAAGTCCCCTGATCGAGTATAAATAAGTCCCCTGGCCCAGTATAACAAACTCCCTAGATCGAGCATACCAAAGTCCCCTGATCGATTATAACAAAGTCCCCCGGTCGAGTATAGTGAAGGGCCCTGATCGAGTAAGACAAAGTCCCCTGATCGAGTATAACAGAGCTCCCTGGATGAGTATAACAAAGTCCCCAGATCGAGCATAAGAAAGTCCCCTAATCGATTATAACAAGGTCCCCTGATCCTAGTATAACAAAGCCCCCTGGACGAGTATAACAAAGTCCCCTGAACCGAGTATAACAAAGTCCCCTGATCGAGATTAACATATCCCCTGATCGAGTATAACAAAGTCCCTGGTGGAGTATAACAAAGTCCCCAGGTCGAGTATAACAAAGTTTTCTAATCGAGGATAACATAGGCGCCTGGCCGAGTATAAAAAAGTCCTCTGATCAAGTATAATAAAGTCCCCTGATCGAGGATAACAAAGTCACCTAATCAAGTATAACAAAGTCCCCTGATCGAGTATAACAAAATACCCTGATCGAGTATATCATATCCCCTGATCGAGTATAACAAAGTCCTCTGGTCGAGTATAACAAAGTCCCCTGATCGAGTATAACAAAGGCCCATCATCGAGTATAGCAAAGTCCATTGGTCAAATATAGGAAAGTCCACTGATCGAGTATGACAAAGTCCCCAGATCAAGTATAAAAGAGTACCCTGGTCGAATATAACAAAGTCCCCTGATCGAGTATAACAAAGTCCCCTGTTCGAGCATAGCAAAGTCCCTTGGTCGAGTATAACAAAGCCCCCTCATCGAGTATACCAAAGGCCCCTAATCGAGTATAACAAAGTCCCCTGATTGAGTATAACAAAGCCCTCTGGTTGAGTATAACAAAGTCCCCTGATCGAGTATAACATATCCCCTGATCGAGTATAACAAAGTCCTCTGGTCGAGTATAAAAAACGTCCCCTGATCGCGTATAACAAAGTCCCCTGATCGTGTATAACAAAGTCCCATGATCGAGTATAACAAAGGCCCTGCATTGAGTATAACAAAGTCCATTGGTCAAGTATAAAAAAGTCCCCTGGTCGAGTATAACAAAGTCCCCTAATCGAATAAAACAAAGTCCTCTGGTCGAGTATAAAAAAGTCCCCTGATCGAATATAACAAATTTCCCTGCTCGAGTATAACATATCCCTTGATCGAGTATAACAACGTCTCCTGGCCCAGTTTAACAAAGACCCTAGATCGAGCATAACAGAGTCCCCTAATCGATTATAACAAATTCCCCTGGTCAAGTATAACAATGGGCCCTGATCGAGTAAGACAAAGTCCCCTAGTCGAGCATAACAATGTCCAATGATCCTAGTATATCAAAGACCCCTGGACGAGTATAACAAAGTACCCTGAACCAAGTATAACAAATTCCCTGATCGAGTATAACATATCCCCTGATCGAGTATAACAAAGTTCCTGGTGGAGTATAGCAAAGTCCCCTGGTCGAGTATAACAAAGTTTTCTAATCGAGTATAACAAAGGCCCCTGGTCGAGTATAACAAAGTCCTGTGATTAAGTATATCAAAGTCCTTTGATCGAGTATAACAAAGTCCCCTAACCAAGTATAACAAAGTCCCCTGGTCGAGTATAACTAAGTCCCTGATCGAGTATAACAAAGGACCCTCATCGAGTATAGTAAAGTCCATTGGTCATATATAGGAAAGTCCATTGATCGAGTATGACAAAGTCCCTTGATCAAGTATGAGAAAGTCGCCTAGTCGAGTAACAAAGTCCCCTAATCGGGTATAACAAAGGCCCCTCATTGAGTATAACAAAGTCCATTGGTCAAGTATAAAAAAGTCCACTGGTGGAGTATAACAAAGTCCCCTGGTCGAGTATAACAAAGTTTTCTAATCGAGTATAACAAAGGCCCCTGGCCGAGTATAACAAAGTCCTCTGATCAAGTATAACAAAGTCCCCTGATCGAGGATAACAAAGTCCCTCTAATCAAGTATAACAAAGTCCCCTGATCGAGTATAACAAAGTCCCCTGATCGAGTATAACATATCACCTGATCGAGTATAACAAAGTCCCCTGGTCGAGTATAACAAAGTCCCCTGATCGAGTATAACAAAGGCCCCTCATTGAGTATAACAAAGTCCATTAGTCAAGTATAAAAAAGTCCCCTGGTTGAGTATAACAAAGTCCCCTAATCGAATATAACAAAGTTTTCTAATCGAGTATAACAAAGGCCCCTGGTTGAGTATAACAAAGTCTTCTGATCAAGTATAACGAAGTCCTTTGATAGAGTATAAAAAAGTCCCCTAATCAAGTATAACAAAGTCCCCTGATCAAGTATAACAAAGTCCCCTGATTAAGTATAACATATCCCCTGCTCGAGTCTAACAAAGTCCTCTGGTCGAGTATAACAAAATCACCTGATCGATTATAACAAAGTCCCCTGGTCAAATATAGGAGGTCCACTGATCAGTATATTTTAGTCCTGATCAAGTATAAAAAAAGTCCCTGATCGAGTATAACAAAGTCCCTGATCGAGTATAACAAAGAGTCCCTGGTCATGAGTATAACAAAGCCCCTTATCAAGAGTATAACAAAGTCCCTGATTGAGTATAACAAATTCCCCTGATCGATGCTGCTCAAAAGTCCCTGGTCGAGAGTATATAACAAAGTTTCTAATCGAGTATAACAAAGGCCCCTGGTCGAGTATAACAAAGTCCTCTGATCAAGTATAACAAAGTCCCTTGATCGAGTATAAAAAAGTCCCCTAATCAAGTATAACAGAGTCCCCTGATCAAGTATAACAAAGTCCCCTGGTCGAGTATAACAAAGGCCCCTTATCGAGTATAACAAAGTCCCCTGATTGAGTATAACAAATTCCCCTGATCGAGTATAACAAAGTCCTCTGGTTGAGTATTGCAAAGTCCCCTGATCGAGTATAACATATCCCCTGATCGAGTATAACAAAGTCCCCTGGTCGTGTATAACAAAGTCCCCTGATCGAGTAACACAAAGACCCCTCATCGAGTATAACAAAGTCCCCTGATCGATTATAACAAAGCCGCCTAATCGAGAATAACAAAGTCCCCTCGTCGAGTATAACAAAGTCCCCTGTTCGAGTCTAACATTAAGTTCCCTTATCGAGTATAACAAATTCCCCTAATCGAGTGTAACAAATTCCCCTTATCGAGTATAACAAAGTCCCCTGATCGAGTATAACAAAGGCCTCTGGTCGAGTATAACAATGTCCCCTGATCGAGTATAACAAAGGCCCCTCATCGAGTATAGCAAAGTCCATTGGTGAAATATAGGAAAGTCCACACATCGAGTATAACAAAGTCTCCCGATCGAGTATAACAATGGCCTTTGCTCAAGTATGACAAAGTCCACTGATCAAGTATAAAAAAGTCCCCTGGTCAAGAATAACAAAGTCCCCTAATCGAGTATAACAAAGTCTCCTGGTCGAGTATAGCAAAGTCCTCTGGTCGAGTAAAACAAAGCCCCCTCATCGAGTTTAACAAAGGCCCCTAATCGAGCATAACAATGTCCCCTGATTGAGTATAACAAACTCCCCTGATCGAGTATAACAAAAGTCCCCTTATCGATTATAACAAAGTCCCCTGATCGAGTATAAAAAAGCCCCCTAGACGAGTTTAACAAAGTCCCCTGATCGAGTATAACAAAGTCCTTTGATCGAGTATAACAAAGTCCCCTGGTTCAGTATAACAAAGTCCCTGTGGAGTATAACAAAGTCCTCATCATCGAGTATATAACAGCGCCCCTCATCGAGTATATAACAAGCCCATTGGTCATATAAAAAGTTCCTGGTCGAGTATAACAAAGGCCCCCCATCGAGTAAAACAAAGTCCCCTGGTCGACTATAGCAAAGTCCCCTGGTCGAGTATAACAAAGCCCCGTCATCGAGTATAACAAAGGCCCCTAATCGAGTATAACAAAGTCCAATGATCGAGTATAACAAAGTCCCCTGCTCGAGGATAGCAAAGTCCCCTGATCGAGTATAAAAAAGCCTCCTGATCGAGTATAACAAAGTCCCCTAATCGAGTATAACAAAGTCCCCTGGTCGAGTATAGCAAAGTCCCCTGATCGAGGTTAACAAAGCCTCCTGATCTTGTATAACAAAGTCCCCTGATCGAGTATAACAAAGCCCCCTGCTCGAGTATAAAAATGTCCCCTAATCGAGTCCAAAAAAGGCCTCTAATAGAGTATAACAAAGTCCCTTGATCGAGTATAACAAAGGCCCCTGACCGAGTATAACAAAGGCCCCTCATCGAGTATAAGAAAGTCCCCTGATCGAGTATAACAAAGCCGCCTAATAGAGTATAACAAAGTCCCCTGGTCGAGTATAACAAAGTCCCCTGTTCGAGTCTAACAAAGTCCCCTTATCGAGTATAACACATTCCCCTTATCGAGTATATCAAAGTCCCATTATCGAGTAAAACAAAGTCTTCTAATCGAGTATAACAAAGGCTCCTGGTCGAGTATAACAAAGTGCCCTGATCTAGTGTAACAAAAGTCCCCTAATCGAGTATAACAAAGTCTCCTAATCGAGAATAAAAATGACCCCTCGTCCAGCGTAACAAAGTCCCTGATCGAGTATAAAAAGTCCCCTGGCCCAGTATAACAAAGTCGCTAGATCGAGCATACCAAAGTCCCCTGATCGATTATAACAAAGTTCCCCGGTCGAGTATAGCAAAGGGCCCTGATCGAGTAAGACAAAGTCCCCTGATCGAGTATAAGAAAGTCCCCTGTTCGAGTCTAACAAAGTCCCCTTATCGAGTAAAACAAAGTCCCCTATTCGAGTATAACAAAGGCCCCTGGTCGAGTATAACAAAGTCCCCTGATCGAGTGTAACAAAAGTCCCCTAACCGAGTATAACAAAGTCCCCTAATCGAGAATAAAAATGTCCCCTGGTGCAGCGTAACAATGATCCCTGATCGAGTATAAAAAAGTCCCCTGGCCCAGTATAACAAAGTCCCTAGATCGAGCATACCAAAGTCCCCTGATCGATTATAACAAAGTCCCCCGGTCGAGTATAGCAAAGGGCCCTGATCGAGTATAACAAAGTCCCCTGATCCTAGTATAACAAAACCCCCTGGACGAGTATAACAAAGTCCCCTGAACCGAGTACAACAAAGTCCCCTGATCGAGTATAACATATCCCCTGATCGAGTATAACAAAGTCCCTGGTGGAGTATAACAAAGTCCCCTGGTAGAGTATAACAAAGTTTTCTAATCGAGGATAACAAAGGCATCTGGCCGAGTATAACAAAGTCCTCTGATCAAGTATAACAAAGTCCCCTGATCGAGGATAACAAAGTCCCCTAATCAAGTATAACAAAGTACCCTGATCGAGTATAACATATCCCATGATCGAGTATAACAAAGTCCACTGGTCGCGTATAACAAAGTCCCCTGATCGAGTATAACAAAGGCCCCTCATCGAGTATAGCAAAGTCCATTGGTCAAATATAGGAAAGTCCACTGATCGAGTATGACAAAGTCCCCTGATCAAGTATAAAAGAGTACCCTGGTCGAGTATAACAAAGTCCCTGATCGAGTATAACAAAGTCCCCTGGTCGAGTATAGCAAAGTCCCCTGGTCGAGTATAGCAAAGCCCCCTCATCAAGTATAACAAAGGCCCCTAATCGAATATAACAAAGTCCCCTGATTGAGTATAACAAAGTCCTCTGGTTGAGTATAACAAAGTCCCCTGATCGAGTATAACATATCCCCTGTTCGAGTATAACAAAGTCCTCTGGTCGAGTATAAAAAAGTCCCCTGGTCGAGTATAACAAAGTCCCTAATCGAATAAAACAAAGTCCTCTGGTCGAGTATAAAAAAGTCCCCTGATCGAATATAACAAAGTCCCCTGCTCGAGTATAAGAAAGACCCCTAATCGAGAATAACAAAGTCCGTTGGTCAAGTAAAAAAAGTCCCCTAGTCCAGTATAACAAAGTCCCCTGATCGAGTATAACATATCCCTTGATCGAGTATAACAACGTCTCCTGGCCCAGTTTAACAAAGACCCTAGATCGAGCATAACAGAGTCCCCTAATCGATTATAACAAATTCTCCTGGTCGAGTATAACAAAGGGCCCTGATCGAGTAAGACAAAGTCCCCTGATCGAGCATAACAAAGTGTCCTGATCCTAGTATAACAAAGCCCCCTGGACGAGTATAACATATCCCCTGATCGAGTATAACAAAGTCCTCTGGTCGAGTATAAAAAAGTCCCCTGATCGAGTATAACAAAGCCTATTGATCGAGTATAACAAAGTCCCCTGATCAAGTATAACAAAGTCCCCTGGTCGACTATAACAAAGTCCCTGATCGAGTATAACAAAGGCCCCTCATCGAGTATAGTAAAGTCCATTGGTCAAATATAGAAAAGTCCACTGATCGAGTATGACAAAGTCCTCTGATCAAGTATGAAAAAGTCCCCTGGTCGAGCAAAACAAAGCCCCCTCATCTAGTATAACAAAGGCCCCTAATCGAGTATAACAAAGTCCATTGGTCAGGTATAAAAAAGTCCCCTGTTCGAGTCTAACATTAAGTCCCCTTATTGAATATAACAAAGTCCCCTGATCGAGTATAACAAAGTCTCCTGTTCCAGTTTAACGCAGTCCCCTGATCGAGTATAACAAAGTCCCTGATCGAGGTAAAGGCAGTCATATCGATTATAACAAAGTCCCTGATCGAGTATAAAAAGCCCCTAGACAGCGAGTTTAACGAAGTCCCTGATCGGAAGTATAACAAAAGTCCCTGATCGAGGTATATTCAAAGTCCTGGTCGATATAATAATCCCCTAATCGAGTAAGAACAAATCCCTGCTCCCAAGAGTATAACAAAGTCTCAGGCCCGAAGCTAACAAAGTCCTCTGATCGGAGAGTATAACAAAGTCACCTGAACAGGTATAACAAAGTCACCTGATCGAGTGTAACAAAGTCCTGGTGAGGTATAACAAAGTCCCATCATCGAGTATAACAAAGGCCCCTCATCGAGTATAACAAAGTCCATTGGTCAAGTATAAAAAAGTTCCCTGGTCGAGTATAACAAAGTCCGCTAATCGAGTATAACAAAGTCCCCTGGTCGACTATAGCAAAGTCCCCTGGTCGAATATAACAAAGCCCCGTCATCGAGTATAACAAAGGCCCCTAATCGAGTATAACAAAGTCCAATGATCGAGTATAACAAAGTCCCCTGGTCGAGGATAGCAAAGTCCCCTGATCGAGTATAAAAAAGCCTCCTGATCGAGTATAACAAAGTCCCCTAATCGAGTATAACAAAGTCCCCTGGTCGAGTATAGCAAAGTCCCCTGATCGAAGTTAACAAAGCCTCCTGATCTAGTATAACAAAGTCCCCTGATCGAGTATAACAAAGCCCCCTGCTCGAGTATAAAAATATCCCCTGATCGAGTCCAAAAAAGGCCTCTAATAGAGTATAACAAAGTCCCTTGATCGAGTATAACAAAGGCCCCTGACCGAGTATAACAAAGGCCCCTCATCGAGTATAAGAAAGTCCCCTGATCGAGTATAACAAAGCCGCCTAATAGAGTATAACAAAGTCCCCTGGTCGAGTATAACAAAGTCCCCTGTTCGAGTCTAACAAAGTCCCCTCATCGAGTATAACACATTCCCCTTATCGAGTATATCAAAGTCCCATTATCGAGTAAAACAAAGTATTCTAATCGAGTATAACAAAAGCCCCTGGTCGAGTATAACAAAGTGCCCTGATCTAGTGTAACAAAAATCCCCTAATCGAGTATAACAAAGTCTCCTAATCGAGAATAAAAATGACCCCTCGTCCAGCGTAACAAAGTCCCTGATCGAGTATAAAAAGTCCCCTGGCCCAGTATAACAAAGTCGCTAGATCGAGCATACCAAAGTCCCCTGATCGATTATAACAAAGTCCCCCGGTCGAGTATAGCAAAGGGCCCTGATCGAGTAAGACAAAGTCCCCTGATCGAGTATAAGAAAGTCCCCTGTTCGAGTCTAACAAAAAGTCCCTGATCGATTATAACAAAGTCCCCAGGTCGAGTATAACAAAGGCCCTGATCGAATGAGACAAAGTCCCCTGATCGAGTATAACAAAGTCC
>NW_024741435.1:0-17500 GCF_018991925.1 Homarus americanus
TATTACGTATTGCTAGGAAAGGGGAGGAGAGGGAGGTTGGTGCTAAGACGTTTGTGTAGATTTTGCGGCGGAATAAAACACTCTTAGATTATGTGTCTCAGTGGATAAATTGTACCTGTCCTCGAGACGCTACTGGGGGGAATATTGTGCTTCACATTCTGGAGGGGGTCTCTCTCTCTCTCTCTCTCTCTCGTGTGTGTGTGTGGACAGTAAGAAGGAGAGGGAGACAGTGACTGGTAGAAGGTTTAGTATTGAGTCACGCTTCAGGATTTATGGCGACGGTGAGAGGCGTCAGGCCGCAGCAGACACACACACACACACACACACACACAGTCCCCCTCCCCACACACACACACACTGTCCACCCTCCACACACACACACACACACACACACACACACAGTCCCCCACACACACACACTGTCCTCACACACACACACACACACACAGTAACTGATAAACATATTTGAGAGAGAGAGAGAGAGAGAGAGATTAATTGTGTGGGTGTCCTTGTGTTTAATGCTCCTATCTTTCCTTGTCACACCCCTCTTTCACACCTTCCCCCTCCCTCCCTCTTCCTCCTCTCTGGCAGACCTGGTGGAAGAGACGGGGTGGTGCTTGACCCAGGTGGTAAACACTCCCCAGATAACATTGACAAAACAGGTAAATATTTGGGTAACGAAACTCTCTCTGGTGTTCATCCTCACCTCCCACCTGTACTTGTAAAACGCTCTCCTTATGTGTGTGTGTGTGTGTGTGTGTGTGTGTGTGTGTGTGTGTGTGTGTGTGTGTGTGTAATAATCTTGAGTTAGTTAAGGGAAAATTATTGTTGTAAAATTTGTCCTTCCTTCCATGATGTTGTGTTGATTAAGATTATGGTGTTAGGGTTGTTATGATTCATCGAAGTGTAGTGTAGTTAATGGTAGTTACGGGGAGGGGGAGCTGTTTACGTTGGCAGTAAACATTTTGGGGTTTAATTTTTATTTATTTGTTTATTTTTGTTTACGGTGGGGTGGGGAGGGTGAAGGAGGTGGGGGTGAAGGGGGGTGGGGGGTGAAGGAGGTGGGGTGGTGGGGAGGGGGTGAAGGGGTGGGGTGGGGGTGGGGGGTGGGGGGGGGAAGGGGTGGGTGGTGGTTTGAAGGAGGTGTGGGTGTAGGTAGTGGTGTTGGGTTGGGTCAGCTGGCATCAGGAATAGAATCATTGATCCACACTACTGAGGACTGCTGCTGCACTGCCACCTTGCAGTTGTTCTCTCTCTCTCAGTTATTGAATACCATCACTCAATAACCCCACACAATAAATTATGCAGTTGCCTTAAAAAATCAATTAAGTAGTATTTACCAAAACTTCACTAGTTGCGTGTTCACCAAGACGCCTCACAGTCGCCCAGTATCCAGGTTACGTTAACGATCCGTCTAGGAGGTGAATTTTATACGAGTTTAAATGCCTTTGGATATTTTCGTCGTTGCCAATGCCATGTTTGACAGGCAGGGGGAAATTCGTCCTTGTCAACGAGGATTATGGCTTGTCAGTCAGTGTTAATTATCATGGGGGTGTACGTAGATCATGTTATATGTAATGTATTTATTGACGGTCGTGTTTACTGTGGTGGTGATGGTGGTGACTGCTGTTGTTGGTGATGGTGCTTACTGTAGTGAGATGTGTTGTTGGTGATTGCTGTTCTTGTTGGTGAATGCTGGGACTGTTGTTGTTGGTGGTGGTGATGATGTGTTGGGTGTCGGTAATGGCGTTGGGGACTGTGTTATTGTACTATATTTTTGTTGTTGTTTGCGTCTAGGGGTACTGTCATCTGAGAGAGAGAGAGAGAGAGAGAGAGAGAGAGAGAGAGAGAGAGAGAGAGAGAGAGAGAGAGAGAGAGAGCGTGTCATCTCAGCTCATAATCCAACAACAGTTTTAACATGTATTAATTATACATACGAAACTGTGGGGTGGGGGGGGGTTAAACGGTACATTATCACTCATATATACATACATAACCTTGTATGCTTGTGAATGACGCTGTTGGGTCAGAGGTCAAGGTCACTAACAAGAAAATAATCTGTCTGAGGAATCTTTTACAATTTACAAGTTTATTTTTTCTCACGCTATCTTAAGCTGTACCTGTGGCTTTGCTATCTGTTTTTTCTATATCCACACTCGTCAATATGTCTTATGTGGGTATGTTTATATGTCCTTTTAGCCTAGTTTGTGTGGGTGTATCCTCATGTTAATCCGTATAAGGTGTGTGGATGTAACCCGCATATTCTAGCCTAGGTAAGGTGGTTTGTTGTCATGGATACGAACTTATGGAACACGTATTCATTTTTATTTAGAATTTTGTGAGTGAATACAATTTTTTAGGGGGGGTGTTAGCTAGAGTTGAAGGCTGTTACACTCCTCCTCCTCCTCCTACTCCTTCTCCTCCTCCTCCTTCCCTCCTTTCCTCCTCTCTTCTACATCCTTATCACGTCCCTCCTCTTCCCCCTCCCCTTTCCTCCTCTTCGTCATTCTTTCCTCCTGTCTCCACTTCCCTTCCCCTTCCTCCTCCCCCACTCCACCCACCTCCTTCCTCCTTCTGTTATGAAAACCACTTATGTTTCTCGACGTTATCTCGCTGTTGTAAAGTGTCCATCATATTAGCCGAATTATTCCCACTTGTATACTGATGATATTGGCGCTCCCTGCTAACTGTATTCTGGTGCAGTCTTGCCCATCAGACTCGAGGTATTGATAGGCGATGCTGTTGCTGCTCTGATGGTGATGATGGTGGTGGTGGTGATGATAGTGGTGATGATGATGATGATAGTGGTGGTGGTGATGGTGATGATGATGATGATGATGAATATCCACTTGACACGAACACTTCTGTGAAATTCATCCATTAACAAGGTATTTCTACCATCACCTAACCTAACCCACGTTATATATTGATGAGTGTCTAAGCTAATTAAACCAGAACGACCCTGCCAGCTTAAGTCGTTCAAATATACATAGAAAGTTAATAACGAATAAAAGCTGATGGACATGATATTTCTTCATGTTCGGCGGACACATCTGGTCACTGAACATGATAGGAACATAATTTGACTATTTTAAAGGTTTCTCTCTATGTTTAGTTTGTTGTTATTACTTAAATAGATAAAAACAAACAAATTCAAACAAATAAATATGAAAAATAACTTGTGATATTTTAGTTAGAAAGGTTGAGGACATGAGGTTAACAGAGAGATTAGTTTTAGGTTAGGTTAGCTTAGGTTAGCTTTGGTGGTTAGGTTAGCTTTAGGTTAGCTTTTTAGGTTAGGCGTTAGGTTAGGTTTGGTTAGCTTTAGGTTAGCTTTAGGTTAGGTTAGCTTTGTTAGGTTAGCTTTTGGTTAGTTAGCTTTTAGGTTGTGTTAGCGTTAGGTTAGTTAGCGTTAGGTTAGGTTAGGTTAGCTTTTAGGTTAAGGTAGGTTTTTGATGTTTGTAATGGCTGGTAGTCAGTTGTTGAGAGTGAAGTGGTCTTGTACTGGTGTTTGAAATACATGTTAAAACAAGTTTCGTCTTCATTTCTTCCCTTTGTTCACTTGTCTCATTCACCTGGTTTCTTTTTTAATATCCTCATCTCCTTTTTATTATTACTTGTCTCTGTAATTACCTTTTGGTTCCTCTGTTCCACCTGCTTTCTATCGCTCTTTAACTAATTTCTTCCTTTCTTTTCTTTTCTTCCTTCCTTGGACGTTTGCTGTATTCACCTAACCTAACCCTATATACTTCATGTTGTGTCGACCTCAGTGCCACTTTCTTCTGCTCATTATAATCAACTCAGGCTCTGGGTTCCCGCCTTGAGGTGAGCAAAACATATTATATATACAGCAGGTGTTGGTGATCCCGTGTGACAGGTAAAGTCCACACCTGGCTGGCGTCGTGAAGAGTCCTTGTGTGGTAATGTTGTTGAGGTTTTTGTGTTTTGTTTTTTACTTATTGTTGTTGTTTGTTTGTTTTTGTTGGTTGTTGGCTTGGCGTTGTTAGAGTCAGTAGTTAGTTAGTTAGTGTTATAGCATGCTCAGAGAGTCATAGTGGGTTAGATGTTATACTGCTAGATGTTATAGCGTGTTAGATGCTGTTTACAGCTTGGTGTTAGAGTGTTACAGGTTAGAGGTGTTATAGTTATTGTTAGAGGTGTTATAGCGGTTAGAGGTGTTATAGGTTGTTAGAGGTGTTATAGCGGTTGTTAGAGGTGTTATAGTGGTTGTTAGAGGTGTTATAGCGGTTGTTAGAGGTGTTATAGTGGTTGTTAGAGGTGTTATAGTGGTTGTTAGAGGTGTTATAGCGGTTGTTATGAGGTGTTGACAACCAATTTGTGTTTGTAGGAGATGTTCTTGTTGTTGTTGTTGGCCGATGCTTTTATTTTACGAGGGTATTCTTAGAGGCCTTGCTTGCTCCTGTGATATGCTGTATACTTCCTTAATTTTCTAACGTTTCTCTGTGTATTTTAGAGGGTGGTCTTTGCGGGTCCTGATTTGCTGACACCTTCATAATTGTTACTCAGTTTGTTGGTTTTTGATCCGTTTTCTTTTCGTTCCTTTGACATTTCTGTAATATAATGCATAATAATAAAATTTCTCTCCGCAATGTTATTCCTTGGAAGTTTTATTTTTGACGGAAAGTTAAGTCATTTAAGTCTTACGTGCCTTGCTTGACCTGCCTCTTTTTAGCATTCATGTGTAGGTCTTCTCTCGTTGCTTCCTCTGGGTCGGGTTTGTTTGTGTGGCACTGGGTGGTGTTGCTGCGTCGCGCGCATTTTGTTGACACGCAGCCAACTCTTGAGGAAGTAGTCTGTGGTTTGTTTACATCCTTGAATGTTAGTTTTAATGATCATATGACCGTGACTCTTCCACTGTTTACACCTGCCTCACCTGCCTCACACCCTTCTCACACCTGTCTCATACCTGCCTCACATATGTCTCACATTTGTCCTACACCTGTTCCACACCTGTTACATACTTGCCTCACACTTGTCTCACCTCGCAGTGTCTACAATCTACACACGGTATACATTATTGACGTTCCTCTACACCTGTCTTAATGAACTGTACCTGGAGCGGTGTTCCCCTGCCGACACAAGACTCATATGGTCGCACCTCTAACATGGTTAATATGGGGGTGACGCGTGTCATGGTCGACCCCTCACATCCCATATGGTTAATAGAGGGGGAACACTGCTCACAGCCCTCCCCTCACCTCCCTCACCTCCTCCCTCTCAATATTGAAACCTCTGAACAATGAATCAGTTGAAGCAGAAGGGTCGTAACAGCTGCCGCCGGTCGTGTTGCCCGCGTCCTTCTCGTCTCAGGGTCAGGGTTGTGCGGTAGGTTGGGTTAACGTGTTCTCAGCAGTGGCGGTCCTGTTACTGGGAATCATGTCGACGAGGTTCATGTTACTGTTATCAGGGGCCACGCTGGGGGGGTCCCGTATGAGTGGCACCTTGTGGGAGCTAATGAGTGGCACCTTGTGGAGCCTCGACGAGTGGCACCCTTGTGGAGCTCAGTACGAGTGGCACCCTGTGGGAGCCCTGTTAATGAGTGGCACCCTTGTGGAGCCCTGTTAATGAGTGGGCACCCTTGTGGGAGCCTCGTAATGAGTGGCACCCTTGTGGGAGCTCCCTGCAGAGTGGCACCTTGTGGAGCCCCGTTAATGAGTGGCACCCTTGTGGAGCCCTTAATGAGTGGCACCCTTGTGGAGCCCTTAATGAGTGGCACCCTTGGGAGCCTCCAGCATGAGTGGCACCCTTGTGGGAGCCCCTGTTAATGAGTGCACCCTTTGTGGAGCCCTGTTAATGAGTGGCACCCTTGTGGAGCCCTGATAATGAGTGGCACCCTTGTGGGAGCCCTGTATGAGTGGCACCCTTGTGGGAGCTCTTAAGAGAGTGGCACCTTGTGGAGCTCCCAGCACGAGTGGCACCTTGTGGGAGCCCGTTAATGAGTGGCACCCTTGTGGAGCCCTGTTAATGAGTGGCACCCTTGGGGAGCCCCTATAATGAGTGGCACCCTTGTGGGAGCCTCTTAATGAGTGGCACCCTTGTGGAGCCTGTTAATGAGTGGCACCTTGTGGAGCCCCAGTATGAGTGGCACCCTTGGGAGCTCCTGTTAATGAGTGGCACCCTTGTGGGGAGCCCTGTTAATGAGTGGCACCCTGTGAGCCCTGTTAATGAGTGGCACCCTTGTGGAGCCCGTTAATGAGTGGCACCCTTGTGGAGCCCGTTAATGAGTGGCACCCTTGTGGAGCTCCTGTATGAGTGGCACCCTTGGGAGCTCTTCAGCATGAGTGGCACCTTGTGGGAGCCTCAGCATGAGTGGCACCCTTGTGAGCCTTGTTAATGAGTGGCACCCTTGTGGGAGCCCTAATGGTGGCACCTTTGTGGGAGCCCCGTTAATGAGTGGCACCCTTGTGGAGCCTCAGTATGAGTGGCACCCTTGTGGGAGCCCTGTTAATGAGTGGCACCCTTGTGGAGCCCCGTTAATGAGTGGCACCCTTGTGGGAGCCTCAGTATGAGTGGCACCCTTGTGGAGCCTCAGTACGAGTGGCACCTTGTGGGAGCCCTGTTAATGAGTGGCACCCTTGGGAGCCCTCAGCATGAGTGGCACCCTTGTGGAGCCTCGTTAATGAGTGGCACCCTGTGGAGCCTCCTGTTAATGAGTGGCACCCTTGTGGGAGCCTCAGCATGAGTGGCACCCTTGTGGGAGCCCCGTTAATGAGTGGCACCCTTTGTGGAGCCCTGTTAATGAGTGGCACCTTGTGGGAGCCCCCAGCATGAGTGGCACCCTTGTGGGAGCCCGTTAATGAGTGGCACCCTTGTGGGAGCCCTTAGATGAGTGGCACCCTTGTGGGAGGCCCCAGCATGAGTGGCACCCTTGTGGGAGCCCTCAGTAATGAGTGGCACCCTTGTGGAGCCCCTGTTAATGAGTAGCACCCTTGTGGGAGTCAGGCTAACGAGGTAGGTCATATCAGCGGGAGTCGTTGGCCTCCAGCTAGGACATAAAACTAACAGTAAGACTTGACTCGGTGCATCAGTAGTTACTTGGTCTTACTGCGTCACACGGTCTTGCGGCCCCCAACTGCGTCATGGTCTTACTGCGTCACGGTCTTACTGCGTCATGGTCTTACTGCGTTATGGTCTTACTACGTCACGGTCTTGCGGCCCCCAACTGCGTCATGGTCTTCCTGCGTCATGGTCTTACTGCGTCACACGGTCTTACGGCCTCCAACTGCGTCATGGTCTTACTGGGTCACGGTCTTACTGCGTCACACGGTCTTCTACTGGTGTCACACGGTCTTACTGCGTCACACGGTCTTACTGCGTCACACGGTCTTACTGGTCACACGGTCTTACCCGCCGCCATCATTGAGCTCGTCGCTGAGTGTGTCTTTTTGTGTGTGTGTCAGGTGAAGCGGGTGTTTATGTCCCACCTTTAACCACCACCAGTCCTCTCTCTCTCTCTCTCCCTCTGTTACTCCTCTTCCACCCCAGTCCTCTCTCTCTCTCTCCCTCCTCCCTCTCTGTTACCCTCTCCACCCCAGTCCTCTCTCCCTCCCTCTGTTACTCCTCTTCCACCCCAGTCCTCTCTCTCTCTCCTCCCTGTTACTCCTCTTCCACCCCAGTCCTATCCTCACCCTCCTCTGTCCCAGCTCTCCCTCTAGCCCTCCTTCACCCTGGGCGTTATCCTACCTCCTCCCACTCCCCCAGCCTCCTCCTTCCATCCTTGCTCTTCCAGGGTTCCTTCTCCTTCCACATCTATGTACTTCTCACCTCCCCTCTCCCTCATTTCTTCCTTCCACCTCCTCCCACTCTTCTCCTCTCTCCTCATTTCCCTCCAGCTCCTCATTATCGTCGTTCTCCTCCCTATTATCTCTTTTCCTTCTCTACCCCCTTATCTCACCATCCGCCTCTCCCCCCCCTCCTCCTCTTCCGGGTTGTGTAGCAGTTCCACCCTCACTGAGTCGGCAAATGAGAGGTAGGTGTGATGAGTGTGAGAGAGAAGAGAGAGAGAGAGAGAGAGGGGTACAAGTTATGTCAGACAAAGGACTCACACATGCACTGTACTCACTTGGGTTGGGTTTGGATGAATGTTTAAATTGTATTATTATTATTTTCTTCATGTATTGCTATCCAATCATCCCTCTGAAGTTACCACAGATGATATAATATATTTTAACACGTTTACGATATCATGTCGTAATATATTTCATATGAACTACGATAACCCTCTCAACACACACTCATATTACTTTAACACACACATAAAGGAGTTGGTTGTGGTGTAACTTGTCAACACTGTATCTGGACGCTGGTAAAAATAAACTTGTAATCCGTAGGTAAATTTATCAAAGGCGTAGATACAATAATGATAATAATAATAAAAATAATAGTAGTAGTAGTAATAATAATAATAATAATAATAATAATAATAATAATAATAATAATAGTGCTAATACTACTACTACTAATTAAAATAAAATATCTGGTATAGGAATGCTTACCTGGATTCGGGCCAAGAGTTACAGGTGGGGTAGGACCTGGCTCACTTAACCTAACCTTATTGACTCTGCTGTCTCCTTCATCACCCAGGTAACTTTAATTTACGTGTTGGAGAGAATTTTTTTTATATCATACTTCCAGATTTAGTCAGGTAATAGATCTTGTGGATTTACGGTGGATACTTATTTTAATGTGGATATCAAAGCTTGTGTGGGATGTAGATGTGTATATGGGTGTGTTTTTGGGTGGATGTGTGTAGGTGTGTGTATATGGGTGTGTTTTTGGGTGGGTGGATGTATATGGGTGTGTTTTTGGGTGGATGGGTGTGTGTAGGTGTGTGTTTATGAGTATGGGCGTGTGTGGGTGGGTGTGTGGAGGGGTGTTTAGGTGTATGTATAATGGGTGTATTTGTGAGTATTGGGGGGGTGTTTGTGTCAGTGTAGGTGTGTTATTTTCCTCGTTGGCGTGTCACCTGCCCCCTGCCCGCCCATCAGGTAAGGCTCACTGGCCACACCCACCCACAGGATAAACATCTTTGAGGTCCGACAGGGGTACGGAGAAGAAATACCGTACCTGTGTAATATCTATACCCGGGCCACGAAAGTTGTTTATGGCAAGAGTTCAGTAAAGTGTATTTTATGTTCTTGTAAACCGATTCACACAGGATTGATTTTCGTAGCAGTATCAAGTTTGGTTAGGTTAGGAATAGCTTTACGTTTAATAATGTTAGGTTTGGTTAGGTTAGGAATAGCTTTACGTTTAATAATGTTAGGTTAGGCTAGGCTAGGCAAGGTTAGGTTAGGTTAGGTTAGGTTAGGCTAGGCTAGGCTAGGCAAGGTTAGGTTAGGTTAGGCTAGGCTAGGCAAGGTTAGGTTAGGTAGGATTAGGTTAAAATTTAATCATGTTAAGTTTTGTTTGGTCAGGGTAAGTTAACATTATAGTGTTGGATTATCAGATGGAAATAAAATGGTGTGCCTAATCTTCAGGTGATTACAGGTAACTAGTGAGCAGCCCAGGTGTTGGTTACCGGCACGTGTAACTGTTTGTAGTCGCCAAGGTGGAGTCAGTGACCTTGTGGGGAACGTTCTCTCCCTCCCTCCCTCCACCAAGCCTAGCGTGAGGGAGCGTGGGAAGCCTCTACCTACTTGGCTGTGTCTGAGTCTACCGATAATTGTGTATACTATAGGGAGGCTCCGTGTACGTATATCTCTTGTGTCAGTGTGTACATATGAGGGTTTCTGGACCAGTGTATCAGTGTGTACGTGATCTTGGGGACTACAGAGGTATTGTGTTGTGAGAGAGAGAGAGAGAGAGAGAGAGAGAGAGAGAGAGTCGTGTGTGTGTTTGTTTTTCAAGAATGAGAACAAAATACTGTGTGTGGCTTATACGTCGTATTTGTCGTCTGAGTGTGTGAGTTTTGAGAACCTAACCTAACCTAACATAACCTAACCTAACCTAACCTAACTTAACCTGACCTGGTGCTCGCTTCCCACCCACCCACCCACACCCACACACGGACGGACGGGGGATAGATGGGACAGCCTAAGGTCTCTTTGTACACGGGTCTTGTCGTAAGCCCAAACATCCCAGGTAAATGATAGCCGGACCAGCAGAGTCGCAAGGGATGGAACAAAAAGGTCAACAAAATCCTTATACTAGACCTGTACTAGACCTGTTTTCTCAGTGATACATATACGGCATTTATTATTTAAGGATGATCTTTTAAGAGTTTGTTCCCGGAGTGATCGCTTAGACGTCGGGGATCCAGAGAAACCAGATACCTGAAGTAAATGTATGATGTTCGCGGTGGTGGTGGGGGGGACTGGAGAAATGAATTGACAGAAACTATTTTTGACAGTGAGAGAGAGAGAGAGAGAGAGATGGGCGTGGAGGGTGGGTGTAGTGAACCCACCGGAGATACAGTACATTATGACTGTAGGGTCCATGTGTACGAAGGGTGCACCGTGTCTTATCTTGGTGGGGTACAGTCATGTCCAACTCCTTACTATAGATACTACTACTACTACTACTACTACTACTACTACTACTACTACTACTACTACTACTACTACTACTACTACTACTACTAAACTTACAACTACTACTACTACTACCACTAGGCTGTAACATAACTTCTGGGCTGCTGCTTCTGTTCGGATAGCACCTCCGCGAGACTGGCGTAGAAGCATCTTGCACTTGGTCCCATCCCACCAGAGGTTGTGAACACTAGAGGAGTGAAGCTGCCTTGATCAACGTTCTGAATTCTCTCCCCATGTGCCCTAAACTTACCAAACTTACTACTACTACTACTACTACTACTACTACTACTATAAGCTTACTACCGATCATCGACCATTGTGTCGCAATGCTGTTTACTTCTACCATCAACAATATGATCCTGCTCTCTGCTACCACCACCACCATCACAATTGACGACCTACAATATAACAGTAGCCACACTCACCACAACAACCACCACCACAACCTGCAAATTACCCAAAATGTCTCTCGAGAAAATACATCTGTTCGTTTCGTATTTTTACAGGAAGGGGGCCAGTTCCTCGAGAAGTACACTACAGCAGGCTTGTTCACAGGAATTCTGTGGATTACCAGGCTGGTTAAGCTCATGACAAGCAACAGGCGACTAGCTTCTTCCTCCCACCCTCCCTCCTCCACTCCACTCCCTCCCTCCCCTCCAATCCACGCGAGCTCTCGAAAATCTATTGAGTGGACTTAGTGGAGGCAACACTCACAGACACACACACACACACACATACATACACTCAGTCCCAACCATTGTAAAAATTATCAATAACTTGTAATCAACCAGTGTATTCACTCCCAGTCACTCTTACGTTTTTGCACTGTCACTATGTTGAAATGCCCTGCAGTTTGAGCTTCTCCCCATATTTGTATCACTTATGTTACTTGTATATTATTTGTAAATCAAGAGACCCGTTCACCGATTATGTAACTGTATATTTTCAGGCTTCCGGCTGCCATGCTCTTTCAATAAACCGTTAATTATTATTATTATTATTATATCAAAAGTGGTTGTGAAATGTTGTCATGGTTGAGTTGCGGAAAGTTAATTCTTGTGGCTTATACTGAGGCAAGTAATTAACCCGGTCGCTTGTTGTTATATTTTAAAACTCACAACAAAAACAACAAAAAATTGATGGGTTTTTGTGATTCTTTGTTTTTGAAATGAAAAGTAATTACAGAGGATCATTAAACTGTTGCCATATTAATTGTTATGTGGAGGTAATTAACGTAGAAGAATATTAATGTGTTTTTATATTTATCATTTAGAAAAGTAGTTTGAAATTATTTATAAAAAAAAAATATAAACTTTGATGGTCATTTTTTAGGTATTTTGTGATTATTGTTAAGGAATATAATTAACTCTGATGATTATTAAAGTTTGAAATTTGTTAAGAGACTATTAACCTTTGCTGTGTATTATTGTGTTAGGAAATTCATGATGAAATTTTGTACCACAGTCGCTATCATTTGTCACTGTACCATGAGTGTGATTTTGTTATTGTTTATGGAAAATAATGAACCGAGAACACCATACGTGTGTTAATAATACCAAGTTCACCGTAAATAAATAACTTAGAGAATTATCGTTAATAAGACAGCAATATTGTAACCATCTTTGTCTTCTGGAGTTAATCGTTCACAATTATATCGTTCAGGCGGGTCACTAGGAGGCTCATGGAATTCATTGACGGTAATTATTATTTTTTTCTTAGGTTCTCGTTCATTTTGTCAGGTCGTTAAGGGATAGTCGTATTCAAATGACCATCTCTCACCCTCAAGTGTCTCGGGCTTCATACAACGCCTACACCACCTTCCTCTTGCCTGGTATACCCCCCTCTCTCCTCCTCTCACCCCTCCCCTCCTCAGCCCCACACCCCCGATGTCCCTACTCTCTGATGTAAATAACAGGTGTTCATACTCACTCAGCCGTCTCCATGGCAACCGTTTCTCGCTGCTCTACGGCTGTGTCTTCCCACGCCCAATGTATCATCCCGCCCACTGTGTCCTCCCACGCCCACTGTATCATCCCACGCCCACTGTGTCTTCCACGCCCACTGTATCATCCGCCCACTGTATCATCCACGCCCTGTGTCTTCCCACGCCCACTGTGTCTTCCCGCCACTGTGTCTTCCCGCCTACTGTGTCTTCCCACGCCCACTGTGTCTTCCCACGCCTACTGTATCTTCCCACGCCCACTGTATCATCCCACGCCTACTGTGTCTTCCCGCCCACTGTATCATCCACGCCCACTGTGTCTTCCCGCCACTGTATCATCCACGCCTACTGTGTCTTCCACGCCCACTGTATCATCCCACGCCTACTGTGTCTTTCCCGCCCACTGTGTCTTCCCTGCCCACTGTATCATCCCACGCCCACTGTATCATCCACGCCTACTGTATCCTCGTACGCCCACTGTGTCCTCCCACGCCCACTGTATCCTCCCACGCTGCCGTCTGGAATTAAAGAGACTCAACACGGGATTAGATTCAGTACCTCGAGGGAGAAGCTTGGTCCGTATACTGTTATCTGTATTGACCCGACCCAAGATTACCATTGGAGGGAACTTCTCGGTGTTGACATAGTGAGACCTCCATATAACGGGCTTATCTTTCTCCATACAATCCGTTAGTTGGCGGATTTCGTTATTAATTGACCCTCTATATAATGGACTTTCATCTCTATGTATAGTTCGTTATATGGAGGTCTTACATTAATGGATCCTCGATATAACAATCTATCCTCTCTATAAAGTTCGTTATATGGAGGTCTTACATCTATTGGACTCCTCGATATAACAATCTTTCCTCTATAAAGTTCGTTATATGGAGGTCTTACATCTATTGGACTCCTCGATATAACAATCTTTCTATAAAGTTCGTTATATGAGTCTTATCTATTGGACTCCTCGATATAACAGTCTTTCTCTATAAAGTTCGTTATATGGAGGTCTTATCTAATGGACTCCTCGATATAACAATCTATCCTCTCTATAAAGTTCGTTATATGGAGGTCTTACATCTATTGGACTCCTCGATATAACAGTCTTTCCTCTATAAAGTTCGTTATATGGAGGTCTTACATCTATTGGACTCCTCGATATAACAATCTATCCTCTCTATAAAGTTCGTTATATGGAGGTCTTACATCTAATGGACGCCTCGATATAACGGACTTACATCACTTTCTCAAATATGACTTCTTCTCTCTTATGACTTGGGGTAATTATTTACTTAACATAACACTGTCTTGTGTCAGCTGAGGCACCCTGATGTTGACGTCCCAAACTAGCTCTCATGGCGGTCAGAATAACGACAACAATAACAACCACGACAAACACCACCAGAACCATAACAACAACAACCACAACGGCAATCATAACAACATCAACAACCACCATCAGAACCACCACCACAACGCATTTCAACAACAACCACCATCACATCAACAACCACCACCACCACCACACAACATAACAACAACAACAACAACAACAATACTACCTCCATCACAACAACGTCACCACCACCACAACAACAACAACCACCACAACAACAATACTATACTACTACTAATAATAATAATAATAATAAAAATAATATTAATAATAATAATAATAATAATATATAATAATAATAATAATCACTACTGCTGGGGTTTATAATGATGTCCGTTAATGTGATGCTTCAATTAACAGATCGAGGTTGGATTTATTGACCGGCACAAGATACTAAGGGGATGTTCATATAGAGTTTCGAACCGGTGTAGTTGTGTTCCGGTGAGTGTGTTTGTGAGCCTGTGAACCACCGAATCATAACCTAACTAACTAACCTAGAACCAAACAGACCTAACCTACGTAACCTAACCTAAATTAAACCTAGAAGATTATGGCGAGGTATATAAAAAAAAATATCTTCGGTCTGTTTAATATAATATGGCTTCAGTCTCTTCAGTATAATAGGCCACTGGCTCGTTTCTCCTTTAATAATTTAAATATTATAGAAATTAAAATTTCCTTCGTCCGAAATGGGAATTGAATTTTATAGGTGACTGTAATCCTTATGCCAGGTGTGTGTGTGTGTGTGTGTGTGTGTGTGTGTCGGGGAGAGTGTGGTGAGGAGGCAAGTGGTGAGAGGAGGCAGGAGTGTGGTGAGGAGGCAGGGGAGAGGTGTGGTGAGGGAGGGAGGGAGGAGGTGTGAGGAGGAGGAGAGTGTGTGAGGAGGGAGGAGTGTGGTGAGGAGGAGGCAGGGAGGTGGTGAGGAGGAGGAGGTGAGGCAGGGGGTGTGTGGTGAGAGGAGGCAGGGAGGTGTGAGAGGAGGCAGGAGAATGGTGAGGAGGAGGAGAGTGGTGAGGAGGCAGCTGGAGAGAGGTTGGAGTGAAGGCCACCTGTGGCTTTGATTGGCGGAAGTAAAGGTGAGAGTGGGAGGAGGCAGCAAGAAGAATGATAAAGATGGGTAAAAGGTAGCGTAAGATGAGAGGGAAGAATGGAACAACAAGGGTATAGAGAGGAGAATCAAGAAGAGAGAGTCATTTACCACATGACGAATATAGAAGCTAAAACAGAAGGAAGAATAAATAAAAAAAACAAAATAAACGAAAAGAAAAGAAAATCTGGGAACAAGAAGAGGTAATAGAGGGATGGAAGAAAGGAATAGAGGAGATAGAAAGGTAATAAAAAGAAAGAGATAGAGGTTTAACTCAGGTAATTGGTTATCGACTCTACCTGTCTGCTGGTTGGTTCACAATAGAGTATAATAACTTTAATGGTCGACCAATACTGTTTTATAAGAGATGGCTTCTATAGTTAGGTAATCGACTATAACAACGAAATTATAAAGAGATAAACATAAAAAGTGAAGGAATAAGAGAGAGTATGATAACAGAAACAATAAGGAAACAGGAAAGAATGTATGTAGTTATTTTAATTGGGAAAAAATAAATAAACTCGAGGGTTCTTGTTTTGTTTAACTACTTGGAATTTTCCTTTCAGTTAAATGGTCATTATGAGATGGTGGTGGGGGTGTGCTGGTGGTGGGTTAGGGAAGGGAGGGTGCTGGTGGTGGTGGGTCAGGGGAGAGGGTGGTGGTGGGTCAGGAGGGGTGGTGGTTCATGGGTGAGAGGGGTGCTGGTGGTGGGTCAGGAAGGAGGGTGCTGGTGGTGGTGGGTCAGGGAAGGAGGGTGCTGGTGGTGGGTCAGGGTCTCGTTTGCTGCTCGATTAACCTTCCATCGACCACCGTGAGCAGATATTGACCATCGACTGGGTCCACAAGTGAGGATTTGTGGTGCTTCAGTGGTGGCTTGTCGTTAATCTAACTAACCCGCCGTAACTAACCTTACTCTGCAGGTTTCTGGACTGATTTTTTCCTTAGCTTTACCGTTTCTTATTTCTTCTTTCTCTGACTTAATGTGTTTCCAGCCTAACAACATAACTTAATAACATAACCCAAACACATAACATAACCCAACATAACCCAACAATCAGCATAATAACCCAACATAACCACAACATAATGACAACATAACCCAACATATTGACCCAACATAACCAACGCAACATAATGACCTAACCCAGCCAACCTATCATTGACCTATTGACCCAACCCAACATATTAAACATAATGACAACATAACCCAACATAATACCCAACACAATGACAACCTAATGACTGACATATTGACAACATAACCACAACGTAATACAACATAATGCAACTAATCACAACATATTGACAACTAATGCAACATAGACAACTATTACAACTAACCAATACGACATTATACATAACACAACATATGACTCATATTGCCCAGCCTATGCAACCCTAACCCAAGCAACCCAACCCTGGCAATGCCAACATAACCCAACCCAACATAGCAACCCAACATAACAACATAATGACAACATAACCCAACCCAACATAGCAACCCAGCATAACCCAACCCAACATAACCCAGCAACATGACAGCTCAACCTAACTGACAACATAACCCAACATAACCCAACCCAGCCTAACTGACAACATAACAACCCAACATAACCCAGCAACCTAACTGACAACATAACCCAACCCAACCCAACATATTGACAACAACATATTGACAACATAATGACAACATAATGACAACACTAATGACAACATGGCAACCCAACATTGCAACATGCAACCTAGCTCAACATATTGTCCCGCTAACCCAACAATAACTGTAATGCAACATAACCCAATGCATAATGACAACATAATGACAACATATGACCCAGTCCAACGTTGATTTTATTGTATATTTTGGTGACGCCAGCATAGCCCAGCCCAGCATGGCAGCCCAGCATGGAACCCAACCCTAGCCCAGCCTATTGGCCCAGCATAACCCAGCCTTGTAACCCAGCCCAACATAGCGGCCCAACATAGCAACCCAACATACCCAACCCAGACATGTGACAGCATAACCCAACCTCGTGGCAACCCAACGACTCCAACATAAACAACATAGACAAGCTATAACCCAATAGCATAACTCAACATATTGACAGCACCCAACATAACCCCAGCAACATAACCCAGCACAACATGAAGCCAACATAGCCAACCCAACACTAACCTAGGACAGCAACATAGCCAGCCAGCATGTGGCCAACATAACCCAGCCAACCTGTGACAACATAGCCAGCCAACATGGCATTATTGACCCAGCATAACCCAACCCAGCATAGCCCAGCCCAGCATGACAACATAGCTTACCCAGCATGGCCAACATGTGGCCAGCATAATGACAACAATGACATTGTAATGACCCAACATGACTGACAAGCATAATGACAACATAACCCAGCATATTGGCTGTTGTGTTAATGACATATTATAACTTGATATTGATTGTATGTTGACGCATGACATGTGTGTGGCATATTGTTTATATTGTTGTTGACATATTGTTGTGTGATGGC